>NC_067139.1:10592584-10810188 GCF_903995435.1 Acomys russatus
ACTAGCTTTTAGTGTGTTTTGTATGTGTGGGGTTGGGTGACTTTGCTACATCAAATTCTGAAAAACTGAGTATTCCTCCAAAATACTTCTGTTTCTCAGCATCTCCATCCATCCCTTTCTTCTCTCTCAGTGCTCCCAAAGCAACAAAAACTGCCTTCTCTCTATGTGTTTACTTCTGGACAGTTCATAAAGTGGACTAAAGAAAATACATGTTCTTTTGTGGCTCTGGCTTTTTTTGACAGTGCACGCTGTTTCCAAAGTCCACCTATGTTGTGGTAATCACTAGTGGATGACATTTAATGTTTATGTTGAGCTTTTATTATCATTCATTAAGTTTTAACCTAACTGAAATAATCCTGTTTATTTTATCCTTCAAGTTTCCTTAAGCTATTTACTATATTTTTTTATTTAAAAAGGACTTTTTCTCACATAATATATCCTGATGATAGTTTGCCCTTTCTCCTCCTAGTTCCTCCCCACCTCCTCTACTACCCATACCCTTCCCATTTCTGTCTCTCATTATAAAACAAATAGGCCTCTTAGGAATAATAAAACATAATATATAATATAACATAATATAATAAAAATATAATATATAAGATATATAATATAATAAAAAAAAAGAAAGAGAAAAGAACGAAAAAGCTCTGACATGACATTATGAGACAAGGACCCTCCAGAGATGCCTTTGAGTTCATTTCTGTTGGCTGTCTACTGCTAGGCATGCAGCCCATCTTTTAGAGCAGTTTGTTTCCTTCATGAGATTCCTTTGGAGAAAAGTACAGTTGTATTTGCAAGTGGTTACTAATTGCGGGGAGCTTCTGGGTTAGGGATGGAGATGTGTGTCAACTTCTTTCAGGTCTAGAGGCACATCTGGTATAGCCCTGTGCAGGCCTTGTGTGTGCCAGCTGCCTCAGCCTCTGTGGATTCATATGTGCTTCAATCCTGTTGATTTAGAGGACCTTGTTTTCTTGGTGTACTTTATCCCCTCTGCTTTATACTCTTTCCACCTTCTCTTTAGTGGGTTCCCTGAGCCCAGCTGAGCCCAGCTGGGAGGGATTTGATGAACACATCCCATTTAGGGCTGAGGGTTCAGAACTCTCTCTGTCTCTCTGTCTTTCTCTCTCTGTCTGTCTCTGTCTGTCTCTCTCTCTGTCTCTCTCTGTGTCTCTCTGTGTCTCTCTCTGTGTCTCTGTCTCTGTCTCTCTGTCTCTGTCTCTGTCTCTGTCTCTCTCTCTCTCTCTCTCTCTCTCGTGTGTGTGTGTGTGTGTGTGTGTGTGTGTGTGTGTCTGTAATCCACTGCAGGAGAAAGCTGCTCTGATGATGACTAAGGAAGGTACTGATCTGTAAGTATAATGGAATGTCTTTAGGAATCATTTTATTGCTATGTTTTTTTGTTTGTTTTGCTTTATTATTTTTTTTTAGAACAGTAGTATGGTGGCTTAAATAGATATGGCTCCCATAGACTTATGTATCTGAATGCTTAGACATAGGGAGTGGCACTATTAGGAAGTGTGGCCTTGTTGGAGGAAGTGTGTGCCACTATGGGGCTGGCTTAAAGATCTCCTAGGCTCAGGATACAGCCAGTGTTGCATGCAGTCTCCTTCTGCTGCCTGCAGATCAAGATGTAGAGGTCTCAGCTCCTCTATCACCATGCGTGCCTTCATACCATCATGTTTCCCACCATGATAAGACAGAGTAAACCTTGAAACGGAAACCCAGACCCAACTGAATGTTTTTTAATTTATTAGAGTTGCCTTGGTCATGGTGCTTCTTCACAGCAATGAAACTCTAAGTCAGACAGAAGTTGCTTCCAGGGGGTACGGTATTGTTGTAATAAGCCTGGCCATATTTTTGTTTAGAGGAATGTTGGCTTTGGGACTTTGTGTTAGGAAAGAAGTGAAATGTTTTAAGAGATGTTTAATAGGCCATGCTAGTAAGAGCATGGAAGACAGTGTTGCTGAGGGTGATTTGAACTGTGGGGGGCTGCCTAAAGAGGCTTCAGAGGAGAACATTTTTAGTATGTTGCCTAGAGGTCCTTCTTGTGATATTTTGGTGAAGAATGTGTTTGCTTTTGGCTTTTGTGCAAAAAAAAAAAAAAAAAAAAAAATGCCTGAGACTAAAGTGAAGAGTTTTGGATTAATTGCATTGGCAAAGAAGAAAAAAAAATCACAAAACAGCCTAGTAGAGACTTTGTCTTCTGGTTACTACTATTCACTGTTTTTTTAAAAAAATTTTTTTTAAAGTTAATTAATTTATTCTGATTACAACTAAATTGTTCTCCCCTTACTTGTATTCTCCCATTCCTCCCTCTCTCCCACCCTCACCCTATTCCCCTCCCCTAGGTCCATGATCCCCCACTTTATGGTCACAGGCTATCAAGTCTCATCTTGGTAGCCTGCCTATTCTTTCTTTGAGTGCCACCAGGCCTCCCACCAAGGGGAAGTCATCAAATATGGGGCACCAGAGTTTATGTCTGATCTAGCCAACAGACAGATCAGGGACTGTTCTGTGGAGAGCAGGGACTAACTCTACTATTTACTCTTATGAAGAAAGTTTTGATGAAAGGAACAAGGTGAGCAAGTAAAAATACAAAATGTGTGGTTTAAGATTTAGATGGAAACCAGCAAGCAGAATGGAGGTAAATCCTGTGTATGTCATGATGTCTCTTCACAGGAATGGCATTCCAATTAAGACAAATAGTATTTGGTTTTATTCTAGGTCTCTGAGATATCTAGTCTCAGGATCTTGGTCACAAAAAGAGTTGCAGTATCAGGTGTGGGTTTTTGTCTCATGAAGTAAAGGCTTTAAGTAAAATCAGATACTGCCTGGTTCCTCTCACAAGCTTTGTGTCACCATTTCTCTAGCATATCCTGCAGATAGGACACCATTGTCAATCAAGGGGTTTGTAGCTGGCTTGGAGTTTACATTTATCCTTTGGTAGAGTGCAGTGTACCTTCTTGTACCCAAGATGATAGAACATAGGGGCAAAGCTCCATGTAGGCAGCAACTTGACCTCTTGTTAATGAGTTGTGTAGGTGTTGTCATGAGCAATGGAGTCTTGCTGTCAGTTTATGGAGAACACCTGTATAGTCTTGGCAACAGCCTGGCTTGTTTGAGGATTTCCCCCCTTGGCCAAAACTCAGTGAGATGTAGCCCAGTCCTTGTACTAAAAGCTAAAAGCTTCATTTGAAGACAAGAGATGTACAGTGCTCTGTCTTCTCCAGTATTTTGCTATTTCGTTTAGATCACATTCATATATCTTCTACTGTATTGCTTCCATACAACTCCTCAAATAGCCTTCTGTTTTTAAGCTGTCTCTCTTTGTATTCCCACCCTCACCCCCCTCTTGTCTCCCCCTCCTCATTTTATTTCCCATTCGACTCCCAACCATCTATTACTTTCTATTATTCTTCACTTTCCTAGGAAGATCTAAGTCCCATTTTGTATACCTAACCTCTGTGGTTGTATAGATTGTAGCTTGCTTATCAAAGATGTAAAAGCTAATATCCACATATAAGCAAATACCTATCATAATGTCTTTTTGGGTCTCAGTTACTTCGTCAGGATTATTTTTTATAGATAAATTTATTTGCCTGTTGATTTCCTGTTTTAAAAAACATCTAAGAAATAATCCATTGTGTAAATGTACCACATTTTCTTTATCCATCTATTGATGGGCATTGAACCTTTTTCTAATTTACGGCTATTAAGGATGTTAACTAGTGTTTCTTGCATACAGCAGAAAGATGGACCCTGTATTTTTTTTTAATCAGTTCTGTTAGTCTTGGCCTTTTTATTAGGGATTGAGACCATTGATGTTGAAAGACATTAAAGAGCAGTGTTAATTTGTTTTATGTTGTGGTGGTAGTGGCGTGGTTGTGGTGGTAATGGTGGTGGTGGTGGTGGTGGTGGTGTGTGTGTGTTTCTCTTTGATTTTCTCATCTGAGATTATTTATTCCTTGCATTTTCTTGGGTGTAGTTAACCTTTTTATATTGGAATTTTCCTTCTAGCACCTTCTAGTGCTGGATTTGGAGATCGCTACTGTTTAAATTTGGTGTTATCATGTAGTGTTTTATTTTCTCCATTTATTGTGATTGAAAGTTTTGCTGGGTATAGTAGCCTGTAAAGGCATGTGTGGTCTCTTAAGAGTTTGTTGAACATCCCTACAGGATCTTCAGGCTTGCAGATCTCCACTGAGAAATCAGGTGTTATTTTGGTTTTTTAAAGATTTAATATTTTCTTACACTGAGGTGTCTACTTTTTCCATGGTGTTTTCAATGCCTGAGATTCTCTCTTCTATCTCTTGTATTATTTTGATTATTTTGGTGAGGCTTGCCTCTGAGGTTTCTGTTTGAGTTCCTAAATATTTAATTTTGAGATTTTCCCTCATTTGGTGTTTTCTTTATTGGGTCTGTTTCCACTTTGAGGTCTTGAGTGGCTTTATTCATTTCCTTATACTGTTTGTATTTTCATAGATTTATTTAAGGTATTTATTCATTCCCTCTTTAAGAATCTCTGTCATATTCATAAAACTATTTTAAGGTCTTTGTCTTGTGCTTCAACTATGTCACAGTTCTCAGGTCCTGCTGTGGCAGGGTTTCTGGGGTCTAGTAGAGACATGTTATTCTGGCTGTTATTGATTGTGTTTTTATTCTGGCTTCTAACCATCTGGATTTAGAACACTTGTAATTCTAGGTGCTGATATCCCGTCTTGTCTTTGTTGGGTGGGTATTTTGTTCCTTTGTTTCTGTTGTCTTCTCTTGTTAGGTGGGTATGGTATGTGTGTTGCCTGGAGGGGAATTCTTTTGGGACCCTTCTAGATGTGGCTATTGAGGGTTCCAGGTAATATGTGTTTCTAGGTATTTGGAGCTGACACTTAGGAATGTAGATTGGCTGGGGGCATCTGTTGGGGTCCTCAAGTATGAGGGAAGCAGGGTGTTCCTTATTGGGAATGGGGGGAGAAAGTGAGGACAGCCATACAGTCTGCTCCAGATCTGGGAATGAGATTAGTGGATATGATTTGGAAGAGAGGAGGGAGAGTGAAGATCTGAAGCTCATCTACCTGCTTTGCTGGTGGCTAGGATGACAGGATGTGTGGGAAGGAAGGTTGGAGGAGAAGATCTGGGGATCTTCTGAAGATGGGGCAGAAAGGAAGGGGGAGAACACAGCAGGTGGTCTGCTACAGAGCTGGGGTCAGATTGGGGGATTGCCTTTAGAAGAAAGGAGAGAGGGATGAAGATCCAAATTAGGCTCCTTATTTCCCTGGACGGGGTAGCCTACATCTTCCCAAGGCTTCCTGCTGGAGTAGGGACAGTGATGATGCAATGAGTTGGGGAAAGGAAAATTAAAAGGGATGTTTTAATAATGAACACTTCTTGGGACAGTAACTATAAACTGTGGTTACCCCACAAGTCTCATCTGTGTGGTCCCATGTGAGGACCAAGGGGGAGGCTGCTGCAGGTGTCCAGCTACAGAACTGGGGGATTGGATTTGGAGAAGAGGGGAGAGAGATGACAATCTGTATTTACCCCACCTGCTTCCTTAGCCAGAGCCTATTTAATATTGGAAAACATACCTTATCCTGTGAAATGTGAATATGTATAACATATTAGTACAATGTATCCTTAAGCATTCAGTACAATACTAGCAATTTGAAAACTTCTTGTGTATTTATTTCCCTTGCTTCTCTTTCATTTCTATATATTCATTCAGAGGTCAGAGTTTTATTTACCTATTTTTGTTTGCTTGGTCTTTGATGCAGGGTCTCACTTTGTTATCCAGGATGTCTTTGAACTCATGACAATCCTCTTTTCTCAGCCACCTCTGTGCTGGGATTACAGGAGTGCACTACCCTACCATAGGTAGCCTGATGTTTTAATCATGAAGACTTAACTTCTCAGGGACGAGGCTATAAGCTTAGGTTATCCCAGAAGTTGCATTAGTTTGGGTGACTTTCAAATGTTTCTAATATGGGGAGTTTACTCAAACAGAACAGGGGCTTTGGGCTGTCTAAAGTCTGGTCTCATAGAAGACTTTGAGGCTTATCTCTGAAAAAGTAGAAGAAAATAGAAGTGAAAGTGGTACTTTTGGGTTTGAGAATGCCTTTTGAGCCATTTACCTCCCACCCACAGCGTGACTGGTGGTACCTCTTCTCCAGGGTGCTCACTTCAGACCGGGGACAGAGATTTAGTTTTAAACTTATTGGATTCCCAGTCTACTTTTCCATTTTGGAAGACTTTTATATGACATGCAACAGAGCAATTAAATAATCTTCAGAAATGGACAGCCAGCGTGCCGAAGCAGCTGTCTCATGTGAAGAGGTGTAATATTTCCTTGGACCTGATTTTATTTATGTGGTTTCCAGGCATCTGAGTAAACAAAAAGTGACTAGGGCAGGCTAGATGAGAAGCAAGTCTTTGCAACCACCGCTCACCAGAGTGTAGCCGATTTCAGAGTGAACGCTGTGATGAGCAGACCAGTTAAAATGGAAATTGAGCAGAGCAGAAAGCACTCATCAAGCTAAAAAAGGGCTTTCTTTAATATTGTTATAAGATGCAGTGCTGTCGTCAAAACAGAAGGTCCACTTCTTAATTGCATTAGCATGGGAAAAGTAATTAATGGGAAAATGAGCACCCGCACACGGTGTCTTGCGTGTGGGGATTTGCAGGGCCATTTAATTCATGGCAGGCCAAAGAGTTCATGGATCCACAGAGGCTAAGTGGTATTGCTTGGTATAAAATCTAATTGGGTAGTTTAAAATGTATGACTTCCACTGTAGTACGCTTCCAGGAAATGAAAGTGAAGTGTTACCCAGAGATCACCATATAAGAAACCTTGGGCATGCTTCATATATCCAGTGGTGTTCCTCTCTTACTCATTTCCTTCGATTAGATTCATGGAATAAATTATGCACTGTCATTTTTTGAGCTCTTCAATGAACACACTTAGTAGTATTAAAAAGGGTTTGAAAAAAAGAATGAATAGCATTTTTTTTTGTATAATTTCTTTGATATGACAATTTGTTTCAAAACCATAGGACATGTCCAGTGGAAAGTGTTTCTTTTCAGAGCATGATTATTTTGAAAGCTTTAGATATTAATTAACAGTGCTAGTTGTGCTAATTGTTTCCTGGATTAATAGGCTTTGTTTAAGAAGAGTGAGCTAATTAGAACCCTAGACTAAGCACTACTGATTGTGGAGGACTTGATTTTGGTGAATGCTCTATTCTGTTATACATTGATAACTACTGTTAAAATATTCTCCTGGAGACATCAGCACTAAATCTCAAGCAGCATACGATGCAATTTGTGTCAACTGCCTTGCTGTAGATGCTCACTAAGACAACATCACCCCAAGTGCTGTGAGCAATCATCCTTAAGTGGCAGGGCTATGCTAACCACACTGTAAAATGTGATGGCTCAGAATGAGCAGGCTGGAATGAGAGATGATTTAGTCCCATGATCCCCTTAGAACCCGAGGTGTATTCAGCTATGGCTGGCTGGTGGTTATTAGGAGTGCGGCACTCACAAGGCTGAACCTGCAGTCATGTTGTTGCTGATCAGCCTGCTGGGAGCAAGGCAGCCAGCAGACACTCAGTGATGCTGCAAATGGCTTTTTGGCTGGCAGCATCCCTCCCATGCTGTTTCCCAAATACAGTAAAAAGGTATACAGAACAGGCCGGGGGGGGGGGGCAATTTGCCTGTCATCAGGTATCCAATGAAAGGTAGTTTTGGAGTTTGCTTTGAAGCACCTCCAGGTAGCTTGCTTCCTGTAAATTCATGTGCTTCCATTTTATTGTAAGCACAAGGATGATATCAGTAACCTATTGAGGATTGAGCTGGCAGGGGTTCTTGTAGTTACTTGAAAACAAAACAAAAGAACAACAAATCCACAGCCTGAGCTGCAGAGATGGCTCAGTGGCTAAGAGTTCATACTGCTCTTGCCCATGATTGGAGTTCAGATCCCAGTATCCATGTTGTTTGGTACTCAACTGCTTATAACTTAAGTTCTAGGGGGAATCTGATGACTTCTATACATGCATAAAGCCAGAAACAGATACACACATACATATAAATAAAAAAATAAGACATCCCTTTAAAATCACTTATAGTTTGAATCCATTTTTTAGTTGGAGATGGGGTGGTGAATATTGAATTTAGGGCATCGTACTTAGTGAACTAATGAGTGCACAGTACACTCTAGATCAGCAGTTCTCAACCTGTGGGGCACAACTCCTTTGGTGGGATCAAATGAACCTTTTGCAAGGGTCACCTAGGAGCAAATATTTACATTATGGTTCATAAGACTAACAAATTTACAGTTATGAAGTTAGCAATGAAAATAACTTTGTGGTTGGGGGGGGTCACCACAATATGATTAATTGTATTCAAGAGTCACAGCATTAGCAAGGTTGAGAACCACTGATCTAGGTTCTATGTTTGAATATTATTTTATATTGTGTTAAGTGCCAACAGGCCAAGGGAAGAATGAAAGGAAAATGAAAAAGATGATATGTTCACCATCCGTAGGAAGCTTCTGGTGTGATTCTCCAAGGCAAGGAACCCTGAAGCCACAGCTTTCCAGATTATACTGGAGTTTTGTTAATGTAGCGAATAGTTGTTCATCAAGAAGTCCTGTGTACGGGAGAGAACAGACCGGGAATTCAGTTTGCAATCTGGTAAAACAAAGGACACAACTGTATCTTCTTTCCCTGTCACTTGCAACTCTAGGTTTTGGCTGATATAATGCTTCTTATATCTACCAGCTAGCCACTGGGGCCAGGTTGATTGGGACCCTCTCTGAAGGTAGCAAAGACAACTCTTCCTGGTATTACAAAGGGATTTTCAGACTTCTATTTCTGCCAATGTATAGTCATGGGGAGAAGTTATAGGCTGGGTTGCAGGCAGGAGTTATTCTTTTCACTACATGTAGATGAAGTATGTTTACCTTTAATCGTTGATCAATGCATGTTTAGCGTGTGCCTGCCTGTTGGGGCTGTCTGTTGAAATGGACAGGACTGGCTCAAGGAAGCTGTGGTCTGAATATGTGGGGCATGATTCGTGAGGAAGAACATGAGTGTAAAACAAGAGGGCAGCCATGCCTAGCTGGTCAGTAAAATGAGCATATATTCTACAAAAAAAAATACCTTGATGGAGAAAGGTACACACGTCTGTCCATCCTGGTTTGTTGTAGAAGAGGAGTACAGTCACAGTGGAGATTGATGTCATTCTTACAGATAGCACTGCAGTAATTTTGTGGATTTATACCACTCTTTGAGCTCACAGTGTGATATTCTCCAACAGATGTTACCAGAATCCTTTCACATCCCCTTTAAGGAGCTTGCTCATTTTGACAAAATCTTCTTCCTAAGCTGAACACAACATAGTTTTTTAGAGTGGCTTGGAACATCCTGTAATGAAAGCAAAAAATTTTGATACCTCAGTAGACAAGGTTGTTGTAATCTTCCCATCCTCTGTCTTCCAAACCATTGGCATCTTCTTACCCATAATGCAGTTCTCATACAAGGAATGGCCTGAGCTTATGAGTCATACTCTGTAGCTTCTCTCTACTTTGATAAAATGAGCTCCAGGCTACTTCAGCAGCAAATGGACAGATTGTAACTTTAGGAGGGTCTAAGTCAGCTGATGACAAGGTGTATCCAACGGACGTGGCTCACAGAATAGCATAAGATATCCTGGAGAGAGAATAATGGAAAATGTGTCGGATCAGTACTTGAGTAGTGAATATTCTCAGTCTAACTATAAAAAGGATTGAAATTCCAGTGCCCACACCTAAAACACCATGGAGGGCTCTCTCAAATACAATAAATAGAAAGCCTTTTTTCCCTCTGTGTGTGTGTGTGTGTGTGTGTGTGTGTGTGTGTGTGTGTGTGAGAGAGAGAGAGAGAGAGAGAGAGAGAGGAGAGAGAGAGAGAGAGAGAGAGAGGAGAGAGAGCGAGGAGAGAGAGAGGAGAGACAGACGACAGACAGACAGACAGACAGGCAGGCAGGCAGACGGACAGACAGAGAGGGGGACAGAGAGAGAGACAGAGAGACAGGCAGAGAAAGAGAGAGAGAGAGAGAGAGAGAGAGAGAGAGAGAGAGAGAGAGAGAGAATGGGTTTGGATTAAACTCTTTGCAGTAATTTTAATGAAACTGGTCCCTATAGACGCATGCTTTTGAATTTTTAGTCATCAGGAAGTTGCACTGTTTGAGAAGGAATAGAAGAATTGGGAGATGTAGCCTTGGTGGTGTAGGTATAGCCTTGTTTTAAGAAATGTGTCACTGGAAATGGGCTTTGAGGTTTCAAAAGCCCACAACTGGCTGAGCACCTCTCTCTGCCTTCTGATCAGGATGTAGCTCTCAGCTATTGCTCAAATGCCATGAGAGGCATGATGCTCCCATCATATTCTCACCACAATCATAACAGACTAACCCTCTGAAACTGTTTGGAAGCTCCCAATTAAATTCATTCTTTTATAAGCTATTCCTTGGTCATGATATCTCTTTACAGCAATAGGACAGCGACTAAGACACCCATTAAACATCGTGTTGATATATATATATATATATATATATATATATATATATATATATATATATATATTGTCATGGCACACAATAAAAGGACCATTACATTTGTATGAAATTTCCAAAATTTGAATTTCATATCATTTCAGTAAATTTTTAATGGTAACTTTGTGTTGGGGTTTGGTATGCTTGCTACCCAAATGAGCAGACTCATGTACCCCAAAATGTTTGTAACCTTACCTAAGAACTTATCCTGTTTGACCAATAAAAATCCAACACACTCGGGCAAGGAAAACAGGTTAGGCATGGCTATGGTTCCTAGGCTGGTCAGACAGAGAGGTTCTTGGGAAAGGAAGCAGAGGAGGATCAGAGACAGCCAAAGAAGGGAAGTAAGAAGGCTATGGCCGTGGGTGAGGTGGAGACGAAGTACATGGCCAGCTTGCATGGAGGACCTAGCTCAGATGACCATTAGCAAATATTTGGGATTATGGATGAGAAATAGCTTGATAAAAATTATTAGAAGCAGATGGCTTGGGATTGGGGCAGGGTATGGGATACCTGCCCCAATATGGGAGAGGGTTTAGGGGGTTAATATCTGTCCCGCCCAGGTTAACTAAGGCTATTTTAAAATATAACAGCGATCTGTGTTTTCATTGATTGTTAGTGGGTTAGAAAATACTGCTGTAATGATAATTAGCCTATTATAAACATTTATTAGGTCATCCTTCTAAATTAACCACAAAAACTTTCAAGTTTATGTCCTCTAACTCATGCAAAATAAACTTGAAACGTATGTTCACAACCACTCAAAATATATAGTGTGTAAAGTTCTACATTATATGTAAAGCAATCCCAACACTGCCTGTTTCATGGATCCATGCAATTTTGGAATTTCTTGTGATCATGTGAATGGGTTTTGAACTCATAATAGGATGTTTATGTCAGAGTTGTAAAAATAAGGATCACGTATAATCTGCAGAGTGTATGGGACTGCTAATGCAGTGATATTACCTGGATTTGGTGTCACTATGGTGTCACTTCTATTGCAGAAAGATTGATACGTTTAATATATGAAAAAACAAGGATTTCTGTAGAGCCTGTGGAATCACAGAGATCTGGGATCCCGCGAGACCTGCAGGAACACATGTTCATATTTCCTACTTACCTTAGCTTGATTAGATTTTCTGGTTCTCTGGAAGCTGGAGGGAGACAAAGGCCTCAGCATTCACAGTGGTGACAACATAACCTTGGCTTAGTTGCAGAAGTGCATGCATGTTCATATGGTCACTGTGGCTTGTAATGTAGTTTGAGTTGTGGTCTCCCTTTCAGGATTCATGTTGAAATATATTTGCCAGTGGAATAACACTGATTAATGTGGCTTACTGGTGGGGATAGTTGGGAAGAGTAATCTCATGGAAGGCCTTCACAGGGAAGACAGGCCTTTCTTTCCCTTCCTTTCCTCCTGCCATGGCCAGGAACAGCACTCCTTCACTCCAGAGGATGGAAAGACGGGGTGCTGCCTTGGTGCCAAAAGGGGTACTCGGCAGATGCCAGACCTACTTTCCAGTCCCTAGAAGAATGAGACATAAATTTATTTTTTTAAAATAAATTATCCATTCATAAGTTCTATTAGCTCAAATGGACTGAGGCCATCCGAGTCAGAACACTGCAGCATTGGCACACATTCATGCTCCCTCTGGGGGTGGCTGTGATAGTGCCACCTGGTCCCTCTTTATGCATCATGCCTTCTGAGAACTCACAAACAGGACTCGCTATCACTGAACCAGACTATGCCGAGCTTCCCCTGAGTGGAGGCCTGGTTGGGTACTCCTTACTCTCATTTAACAGCATTCAATTCCAGCTTTTTGCATGGCACAGGGAAAACACCCTACTTAAAAACAAAGATTTTATATGTTTAAAATATTAATGTACAAACCTACTCAGGACCTACCTGTCTATACACACACACACACACACACACACACACACGCCCGCGCGCGTGCATGCACACGCATGCACACACACATGTACACACAGAAAACAATTGAGGAGTTCCTTGATCTTTTGTGAATTTCACATCATGTACTCTAATTCCACTCATCTCCCCATTTCTTCATACCTTCCTTTTACCCTTGCAACCTCCCCTAACCAATATATAAAATATATATATAATAAACACATATAATAAACAAAACAAAACAGAGACCAAAAACATCTTGTGGCAGCTGTAGTGTGTCACACAGTCTACCCTTTCGTTCATTGCAATGAGTCACTGGTCTGTTTCAAGGCCTCTGGATTCTGCTTCATTATCAATACTGGATCCTTGTATATCTTGTATATCTTGCTGTTGCGATGTATCATGGAAATCCTGCAGGACTGGTCCTTCACATCTTCCAGCAGATCATAGACGGGGCAGATGTTGAGGTGGGCCAGCTCAAAGCCCTGGATCTGGGCCTGGAGGGCTAGCTGAGTTGGCCAGCCTGACAGCTCTCCTGCACCAGCACCATCAGGGCGAGCTCTCCAGCACTGTCATGGCTAGCTCACCCAGTACCATAGCAAGGGGCAGGGTCAGCTCTCCCGCTCTCACGCCCTTGGGGTTATGAGGTCACCCTCACCTTTGCGACCAGGACCAACTCTGCTGTGCTGCCCTGCGGAGGTGCCAGACCCGCTTTCTTTAGTACTGCAGCTATTGAGGGGCTGGGACAGCTCTCCTGCTCTCCTGACCTTTGGGATCACCTCACCCACCTGCCGCAGGTAGTGAGGGGTAAGCAGGGAGGGGGAAGGGCGTCTCTTCCTCACCCGTGCTACTCTACGGCAGATGAAGGGTAAGGCTACCTCTCCCATGCTCGTGCCTCAGGGTCAGCTCTACTGCTGCCCAAGCAAGGGGAGGGGCCAGATCTCCAGAAGTCATTCTAAACATGCAACCTCATGTGGTGCGCTCCAATATTCCGGATTCTCTTATTTCAAGTGTTGGAATGCTCTTGTATTGTACCAAATTGACTTTGTGGTCTATTAACGGGTTGTGATCTGAAATTTAAAAGACATTGCACCAAACAAGAAGGGAAAGATGGATTTCATCCTGTGTGATAACATGGATAAATCTCAAGATACAAGCCTGCAACATCACTCTGTGTTATCGATATGAATACAGATCCCAGATTTCTCAGAACTAGAGGAACATTTACCCAGAGATAGGCTGTGATATTATCATGGCTGACTTTTAGTGTTTTTATTTGACCTTTCCTTATTTTCCACACCTTCTACCATAAAAAAATGTACTTATTTAATTATGGTTACCTCATTAAGTGTGATAATTAATTTCATTTTCTATGTTTATTGAGTTCAAACTTTATTCCTGATATTCTTCTCTTGGAAATTACTTAAACACTATAACATAATAAAAAGTACTTGGATGAATTTTAAATGAAATATTATGATATTATATTCTATTTTAAAACACTGTATTTTTTTCCATTAAAAACATTAATGCTTGCTCATTATGGTTTTATTCCAATACCATAAGAATGAATTAACAGGAAAATTACCCTTTAACAACTGGACTGGGCTTAGCTGAACAGGGGAGGCCAAATGTGATTCAGGTTCATTTTTGTTATTCTTCTAGATGGTCTTCCATGGCACGCCAATATCCACACACTATTGAAAAGACACATTTTTGATGTTATGGACCAAAACAAAGGATCCCTTTGGAGCTTGTTAGATTTTGCCTCTTGTGGATCTTGTAAAATAAGCTTCCCCACAGCCGAGCAGGGCATCAGTTAACAAACTTTGGTTGTATCCTAATTTTGGAAATTATGTGATAATTCTCATTGATTTATGACTTGTTAAATTTGACAATAAGATAAGCTTGCATTTTTACTCGTCAGAATTCAGAATATATTCTTGAACAAAATAATCTCAATACAAAAGATGTGATGTTGAGAGGAGTGTTGGAGGATCAAAGGGGAGCTGAAGTGAGGGATTATGACCAAGATACATTGTATACATGTGTAGAAGTTTAAAACGTGTATACAAGTTTACAATCTTGGAAAAATACACAAGTAGAAAAGTTAGAAGATGGGACACTTAACAAAAAAAAAAGACTACAGTTGAATTATTGCTTGTGCTGGTTGGTTTTTTTGTCAATTTGACACAAACTAGACTCATCTAGAAACAGGGAACCTCTGTTGAGGAATTGCTTCAATCAGATTGGCTGCTGAGCATGTCTGAGGGGTGCATTCTCTTGATTAATGATTGATGTGGGAAAGTTCAGCCCAGCTTCTGGCTTATATGAAAAAGTAAGCTGGGCAAGACAGACGAAAGAAGCCCGTAAGCAGTGTCTTCTATGGCTTCTGTGTCTGTTCCTGCTTCCTGCTTCCAGGCTCTTGTTGGCTTTCCTGCCCTGGCTTCTCTCTATGATGAGCTCTTGTGAGATGTAATAAACCCCTTCCTCCCCAAGTTGCTTTTTTTTTTGCAGTGGCTTTGTCATAGCAAATTAGTATGCGGACGATTTTTACTGTTTTTATTTGGTTGTCCAGCGTCTTCCATATTTGCTTCCTTAAGTTGTGTTAAATAATTTACCTATATTTATTCACTAAGTTCAAAATTATTCTGGGTTTGATAATGCAAAACGTTCACTTTCCTTGCTTTGTTTCTGCTGCTGTGATGAAAATACTTTGACCAAAAACAACTTAGGACATGAAGAGTTTATTTGAGGTCTTAATTCCAGGCAACTCAAGGCAGGAATGGAAGCAACTAGCCACATCACATGCATAGTGAAGAGCAGAGAGAAAGCAAGTACACTGATGGGACCTGCTTACTCAGTTCTCAGCTAGCACTCCCTACTCTTACATAGCCTAGGATTCTGAGTTAAGGAATGATGTCACCCACAATGGGTTGGGTCTTTCTACATCAAAGCAATGAAGACAATACATCCTGCAGATATATCACCAGGGCACCCTGATCTGAATAGTTTCAGATTGAAGTTTCCCAGGTGACTCTAAGTTGCCTCTTCTAGGACTGCATTGGTACACAGCTTATGTGCTGGCATGCTCTTTGTGGAGTCTAACATTTCTTATTTCCTTCCAACACTACAAAGGACAAATCCTTAGTTTTGAGAGTTCATTTTTGGATCCATTGCAACACCATACAGGAGGCCTTTCTGCCATAAGTCGGGCTAATTGAGATTGTGGGATAAATCACCAAAATGGGGAAGAATGAAAATTAGGAAACTCATGGTAGAAAAACATTGGCAGATACTATGATATTTCCTGAAGTAGAACCTACTTAGCTTGGTTAAACTAAGGGTCTATGATCCAAAATGGCTGTAAAACCCTGTGCATGGTACAGCACAATGTGATCTCACATCCACTGTCTCATGAGATTCGCGTGTCTTTCATGTTTCTGACAGTCTCTTGAAGACTCACTGTAGACCGAGATGATTCAGTCTTTAAGAGCTGCTGCTGAGAACTGTGTAAGATGCTTCTATTTGGCCTTAAGACATTTTCCTCATGTTATGTAGTTGCGAGTTTCATATCATGCCCTGGACTTGCTTCACAGAGCAGCAAATGGCAGGAGTGAACCAAGATCAGCGCAGAGCATTTGACAATTTACTTTCAAATCTCAGACTCTAAAGGGAAATGGTCTCAGATATGAATGATTCAGCTTGGCGAAGGCCAAGGACAAGATAATGTGTATTCCTTTACGCCTGGCCCTCCTGAGTGCAAAGACAGACGATCCGGAGAAGGGAAAGAGGCATTTAGACAGGTCAGAAATCCCTAGATCCTGACAAAATTGTGTTTTCCTTCTCTTTTCCTTCATATCTTCACACTCCTTAGATAAATAAGTCTATTTAGTTAGACTGCTCTCACTAGTTAGCCGCCTGAAGCAAATACAATAAAAAAAAATGACAGTCACATTTTCAGGGCCTAGCACAGAAATTTCATTATCTTAATGGATATCTAAAACTGTGGCCTTGTTGAGGGGGGCGGAGCTTTGTGCTTTTTGCCTTTTGTGATATAATACACATGTTTTTCATCCTACCCCAAAGTTTTTTGCTCCTGGCGGGAGGGTAAGGGGGAAAAAGAGGGAAGAGAGACAGGGGAGCAATAGATGGGGCAGATGCTCTTCTTTATCTTTGATGAGCCACATTGCCCTTCAGAAAGTGAAATCTTGTGCAAATCAGTAAGACTTAATTTTTTTGAGGGACTCTTACGAGTTTGACTCCTGTGTCTGCTATGTTTTGGTGTGATTTTTGAGGACATCTTCCACTGATTTTTGTGTTAATGTTTACCCCACTGTGAGGTAGTAAGTGCGCACTTCCTAGCATATGGTGATTGTATAGGGCAGCATGCTCATGCTCGCCTCACTCCTCTCCAAGCCTTTCAGAAGGGATTTGACACAGGAGGGGGCGGGGCTTTGAATGATGGTTAGGATTGGTTAGGGCTACCAGGGTGGAGCCCTGATGAAGAAGCACCAATGGCTGTGCTAGAAGACTGGCAGGGCTCACCCTCTGCTTTCACTGGATGTTGTGCACTGGTCTGAGATTCTACCAGCAAGAGGGACATGGGCCCCCAACTTTGGAACTCCAGAGGAAATGTAACCCAAAATGTAACTCCTTACATAGATTTTCTCAAAGCACATTCATGACCCCAAGGAGTCTCAGAATGGGGAAAAAAGCAGTCTATAATTAAATAATATGGAAGCACTCGCGGTAACAAAGCTGAGTAGATCTCTTCACTGTAAAAATACTGGAGACATTTTTATATTAATTTACATTTTAAATCTCTAAGGGCAGGGCACTGTGTGAAGTTTTTTCTGTATAGGCTAGCATAAATATTTTGTCTTTTGCTCATTGTACATAATTTCTGTAAGATTGCACCTGTGAGTCTCCAAATTTGGGCACACTGCTTTAAAGCAAAAGTCAAGTCAACAATTTTAATTTGGGACACTCTGCTTACTTTTACAGTACCATAGCACCTTTGCTGAAGATTGAAAACACTTTGGTGATTTTTAGCTCATTGCATAGCAGGTGTAAAATAAATATGAGATTTTAAAGTTACTTTTTCCTCTGCTCTGGGGTTATCATATCTTCCTCCAGATGGAGGTGGCATCTTGGCTAACTCTTTAGGCCTGATGCCTGTGGTTGGAGAGAAAGAAAGGTATTACCATTCCACCCAGCTTTCCCCTGTAGAAGTGACCTTATTATGTTTTCATATGAAAGCCTATATTAAAACATTATGTAAATGGACAAGACAGGTTATGATATAAAAACAATGGCAATAAGATGTAAACAACAAATATTTTCACGAAAATAATACAATCTATCAAAATTCACTCAAGTTTTTATTCTTTGACTGAGGGAGAATGTACTAATTATTTTCTGTGTATCTTTTTATATCTGTACATATTTGAAGAATTAATTAGTAATTTATGACTATATGGAAATGCTGACCTTTTTGAAAGCTTCCTGAATTTTTCTCTCAGCTAGGTAGTCTGCTTAGCATAGAAAAGGAATGACACCAAGTCTGAGAAAACTAAGTGTGGAACATATGGACAGATGTGAGACTTTGGGAGTGTGCATATGAGAAAGACTCTGTATTACCAACACCACCTCAAGAAGAAATAGAGAAATCTGAATGCAATACTTTGGTATTAATCTTTTAGTTTAACGTCCTTCCAATGGAAAGGAATCTTGGTCTAGAAGGCTTTGTGAAGGACTTTTCAAAAAAATAAATATTTCTTAGTTTGGAAATTGGGAACAAAGATATATAGGTAACTGGCTTATCTTATTCATTTAGTATAAATAAGATGTAATAAGGAGAACGAATGATAATACAATTATAGTCCAATCTTATTTACAAGCAGAGATTCAAAAATTATGAAGTAATAGCAATATTATATATAAATTTGAAAGAAATGAATCAATAAAAAGTAAAATAGGATTTATTCTTGGACTAGAAGCTTTTCACAATAGCAAAAGTTATTACTATAATCTACTACATTTACAGATTAAAGAGGAAAATCCATTTGCTTTCTATGGTTGTAGAAAACCTGCCATTAACGAAGTGCAGTGATCACTTCTATAATTATGTTAATTAGGGAGAGAAGAGAATGTTCAGAGAAGCATGCCCTGGCAGTTAACAGGAAAGCTCCAGTAGAAGCACTTCTGCCAAAGCCAGGAGCATGAGCCCTGTAGTCAGAGGCAGTGAATTCTGCAGTCTCAGGACCAATAAGGACAGATAGACATCCCAGCAACAGCAAAAATGCCACCTGCCCAGAGGCAGTTCTTTAAGCTATTTGACTTCTGTGATGAGAAATAAAACAACATGGAAATTATTGGGACAAAATATAGTAAAATATTAAGACCATGGAATTTATGACAGAATATAAACCTTCTGTGTAGTAAACATATATAAACTGTCTACTATGCATGAAAGATGAATACGTAAAATATGTTAATATTTAAATACAAATTACATTACTATGCAACATTATTTAATATCAATTTAATATATAAAATTGAATTAGAAAAATTCATTAACATCCCAAATATACATAAAATATATTAGTACACATTTAAATACCAAACATTTAAAGAGCTGATTTCAATATAATAATTATATGTATGACCATAGGTAGGAAAGAGTTTGTTTTTTCTAAGACCATGCTAACGAAAACTGGGATGGAATTTATTACATAACACATGACCGTAGGCATGTGCCAACCACTTTGCTAAGAAAGGATTTGCTAAATTAAAGTTATAAAGAAGGACTGCAGAGACCATCCAGCAGTTAAGAGTTGTTTCCAGGGAGTTAGAGTTCTGTTCCCAGCACTGACCGATATGGCAACTTACAAAAATGCCATATCACCCATGTCCATCAACTGCACCACCCCTTGTGACTTCCATTTCAGGTACTCCAACATTCTCTGCCCTCGGTGCATAACTGCATGTACCTGATGCATGCAGTCTCATGCAGGCAGCAATTATTACACATTAAAATTTCTAAATTTCTAAATACGTATGTCATAAACACAGAAAAAATAGAATAGAATATAATGAACATATTTATTATCACAAGGTAGAAAAGATTTCTCAAATAAAAATTTTCATGGTATTAGAAAGAGTCAAAATTTGATATGTTTTTGTAATGTTAAAAAGGTTTTGCACAGAAAACACACCACAGAGTTAAAAGCACAGAGCTCACCACAGGCCAATAATGTCCAGTTCTAGAAATATACCTAGATTTTAAGACCTTAAATAAAAACAACAGCTTGATAGAAAACAGGGAAACTACATAAACTAGAACCTACAGAAGAGGAATTTGAGGGAGCAACAGGGCTACAGAAAGTGCCGACTTTGTTAACCATCCAGATTCTCACAAAGAAAGGATGAGACTTTGTTCTCAGCCCTGTAAGAATGGCAGCTTACAAAGGTGAGTGAAGGAGGGGAATTTGAAAAGGCAGTAATTCTGTCAGCACGAGTGACGCCGAAGAGGGAAATAAGCCCTACCCAGGACATCGCAGCAATGCCTACAAGAGTGAAAATGTCTTTACACCATGACTTGCTGCATAACTTTGGCAATATTCTGAAAAAGGGCCGTAAAAATTAACAGAAGGTTTCCATATATATACAGAATCACACAGCTGGTTGGAGTTGTTATTATTATTACTATTATTTACATGACCATCGGGGTTCTGGAGGTGGAATCCAGTGCCTCATGCGTGCTGAGCAGGCCTTCTGCCATTGAACTACAACCCAACCCAACCCTTGCTAAGCTCGCCATGCTAGATTCAGTATGTGTCCTACCCAGGTCCTTAAAAGCCATAGCTGCAGTACTCAGTAATTAGCAGACAATGGCAGATTTAAACTAGAACACTTGTCTTCTAGCTTTCAAAGCAACAGTTCTGGTTATTTCTCCAGTTCCTTCTCTTTGTCAGTTATGCCTGCACCTTTGTTTTATAATTCAGGGTTAGAAGAACATGATTTTAGAACAATTTTTCCAGAGGGGAATTTTGATTTTTGAAATATAAATAAAAATTTTTCCCTTTATAGAATTGCACTTGAACAGAACTGCAAACTCTTGCTTTGAGTGACCCAGAACCAAGCTAGAAAATATTGCTTGCATTCTATCAACAGGAGAAGGATTGCTATTGATTGTTCAGGATGCTTTGAGTTTCCTGAGAGTCCAGAGAATGACATCTCTCTCTTTCTCTTTTTTTTTTAAACTTTTATTTTATGTACATTTGTGTTTTCCCTGAGTGTATGTCTGTAGGTGGGTGTCAGATCCTGGAGTTACAGGCAGTTGTAAGCTGCCACTTGGGTGCTGGGAATTGAGCCCACGTACCCTGGAAGAGCATCCTGTGCTCTCTAACCATTGAGCCATCTCTCCAGAACGAAGAATGGCATGTCTTAAAGTTAAGAGAATCGGCATGCATGCAGGAGTTGAGGGCAAGTGGCTTGTAAGGGAAATTGTGTTGGATTTTTCTGTTTCTTTTCTAGCCTGTAATCCACAAACTTCCATACCCTGGACCATTCAAGCCCTTCCATTCCAAAGGCCACACCTGTGAGGGAGAACTGTCTAGGTTTCTATTAAATGAAAACAAGAACAACAACTTCTTCTTCAACTTCTTGTTCTTGTTCTTGTTCTTGTTCTTGTTCTTGTTCTTGTTCTTCTTGTTCTCTCTCTCTCTCTCTCTCTCTCTCTCTCTCTCTCTCTCTCTCTCTCTCTCTCTCTCTCTGTGTGTGTGTGTGCGCGCATGCACGTGGATGTGCCTGTGAACAAATGCAGGGGACAGAGGAGGACAGATGCCTTCCTCTAGCATGTCCCATTGTACTTGTTTTGATATACTTCCTCTAAGTGAACCTGGAGTCTACAGTGTTGTTGTTACAGATGAGTGGCCACACCTGCAGTTTTACATGGGTACTGGGATTTGAACTGAGATCTTCATGATTGTATATATCAACTGCTCTTACCAACTGAGCCATCACTCCAGGCTTCAGGCTCCTATTTTTTTTAAATCAATTCTGCTGTAAAATATGACTGGTAAAATTTGAATGTCCAGTTTCTCTTTCTATCACTCATTTATTTCAATCCATTTCCACCTGGTATGTGCACATAACTGTTTATTGATATGGATCTAGTCATATTCTGCTTTTTAGAAATAAAATATATGGTTAGCAGTCTTGTAAAAAAAAATAGAAAAGTAAAGGCATGTATAGAAACATTGCTTTCTTAATCTCTACCTCAGTATTTCCGCCCCTGCATTTCTTTTCATAGGATTCTATGGAAGTGACGTTTCCAGAGGCCCATCAAGTCACTAAGAGGGAGCAGAAGACCTTGCATGTAATTTTCCACTTCTTTCTTTTAGAGAACTAGTCCTTACTCCAAGGAACAAAGGGAAGAAAGGCAGCTTGAGGATGGCTGCTCCTATGAGCGCTGCAGACCTGACCTTGCTAATGTTTAAGCTCACAATTGGCTTGATGGACTTATTCTAACAGCAATTCCATCTCGTTTCTTTCAGGGAGGGATCCTCAGGTCTGCATTACCTGGATTCATCCTTTCTACTCCCATTTTGATGAGAGACAGGCTCAGCATACTGTGCTAAGCTAAACAAAAGGCCTTTCTCTGATCACCAACGGTAGAAACGCCCAGTCACGTGAAACTCAAACCAACCTGAGGGACCCTTTTGAGATTTCCACAGCAATAAGCCCACTGCTATTTACACCCTCTCAGATCCCAATTCAGGCCAACGGCCCGTTTGTGCCTGGCATCCTTTTCTGAAAAGCTGAAAGGCTTCGTGAAGGGAGAGGGCACAAGCCCCGGGCTTTATTCTTGTCAGAAGCCTTTGTGGCTTGCATTCAAGTTCATAGTGCATTTTGAAAATTTTCTTCTACGGCTTAGTTTTCCTGAGGTTTTATCGATAAAGATAAGGTAGGCTCTGGCAGCGGCTTTCCTTTCAAAGAAGCATTTCAAAAGCTGTGATTCGAGAGACTCGGGGAGAACTGTGGCATACATTCCATTAACTTTAAAGTAGAAAATGTATGTTCCCACTCTAGAGGCAGCCCTCTTGCCTCTCACCACTGTGAGCCTTGGGAAGTTCGGGGATTTCAAGTCAGGAACCAGACCCCTGCTGCAGTTACCAGAAGAGTGGCCCCTCTAAATTCATGTCTACACAGAGATTCACAGTGTGACAGTACTTGGAATTAGGTTCTTTGCAGGTACGATCAATAAATCAGATATAATCAGAAAATAGATGATGCTGAGCATAGGGTGTCCCTGTGAGAACAACTGCTGTCTCTTTAAGAAGATATAGAGAGACCTAGGGGTGAGAGTTTTCTGGCAACTGCCAGGGGCATGGTGTGGTTGTTTTCTGTTACTATGAAAAAAATGTGAGGTAGTCAACTTCAAAAAGATGACTTCATTTCAGCTCATGTTTTCAAAGATGTGTGACTGTTCAGTTTGAGGCTGTTTGCCTGTGATGGTACAGTACATCATGGTGGAAGCTCAAGGGAGCAGCTTGAGGCAGAGGTTTGTATTCCTCAGGGTACCTGGGAAACAGAAAGAAAAAGGAGAGGCCAGGTCTCAGTATCTCTTTCCAGGGCAAGCTGCTACTCAGCTAACTTCCTTCCACTAGACCATGCCTTTTAACATTTTTACCACTTCCTAGCAGCCCCAGTCTCAGGACCAAGCCTCTCACCTATTTCTATAAATGGCAACTACAACTTTATACTCAGCCTGTGTTAAAGAAGCTTCTGGAATCCTGACTTTCTCTTTTTTCTTTCCAAGAACACTTAAATATCTAAGCATGCAGTTGTCAAGAACACCACGATATAGTAAATACTTTTAGATCTAATTTATGGACCCTGCAGTCACCAAGTCTAAAAGAGTGGACAAAACATGTTAGAGCGCTTTGCTTCAGGTTATATCAACCACTCAGCCCCATGCAGTGCCGAGCACTGATGCTTTTAGTGCTCAGCTTTCTTTCACTCCCCTGTAGCTGGTCTGTCATTCTCTATCTTGTTCTTTATCCATCATACTCACGTTTATGCACATAAATTTAGCAATATCGAAAGAGAGAGTGAGCGTAAAGAAATTCCCATGGTAAGCGATGAATATTATTATCAGTGTTTGTGTCACCTCTGTTAATTAGTCATTTAGTCAACAAATAAATATTGAGCCTCAATGGAATGTCAAGTGCTGCTATACCCATTGGAGAAACAACAATCAACAATGAGCAAGGCAAGGCCTCTGTTGTCCAGTAATTAATGTCCTCGTAGGGAGATGTGGGAAAACAATGCTTGGCTAGTACCACTCAGGCTCTGGTCTCAGTAACTTGTGACCACGTTCACTTGCATAGAAGAAGGAAGTTCAGGCTTCAGGTTGAATTTAATTGCTGGTTTGGCAGCCATAAAGCAAGGATTGGTGTATCCAGATGGGGCCATAAAGCAGAAATAGAGTTACCATAGAGGAGGGTGAGTCAGAGGAAGAGAGCACCGGAAGACATGCTTCCAATGATGGACAGATGATACAGGTATCTAGTGTTTGAAGAAAGTCAGGGACCCCTCTCCTCACCCTATAGAATGACAGCGCCAGATGTTCTAACTTTATCCCTTGAACCCACTTTGGGCTTCTTAATTTATAGTAGTCATTTCTTAGAGAAACACTAAAAACTATTACAATAAAGTAGCTAAATTAGCACATAAACAGCAGAAAAATAAAGTAGCTTCAAACCAGTGCATGACGGAGAGAAATAAGGCACTGTGGTAAGAGCTTCCCTTCCTCCATGTGTCTCCACCCTTCACTCCTCCTCTAATGCTCTGTGGAAAATGCTGCTCCCTGTGGGTCCCTGGCATCCTTCCACCCTCTTACAGTACTCATCATTCTGTTCTGTTGGGTTCTTGAGGACCAGAACTCTTGTCTTTATATCTGCCTTTCTGGAATGTTCTTCATATCGTTCACCCTCAGCATCTGATCAATGAATAAGAGGTAAAAGATGGCTTTTCAGAGAATCCAAATGTGTGTTCACAGAAAGAATAAGATATAGCCTGCCTAGGAATGCCATCTTCCTCCTGTGTCTTTCAAACGAATAGAACTGAAGATGGTGGATGGAGGGATGGATGAAGGAAATATGGCGTAGAGTGAAAAAATGCCGTGACAAAGACAAGTGCTGAGACCTACTTGGTTTTGGCTTGACCTGACTTGGGCAACAAAAAAAAGACAGGCACAGGTACAGAAAAGCTGGGATCACATGGCTGTGCGCGCTAATGGAGACATGCTAGTAGCCTGGAATGGCAGTGTGTTTATTATATACGCCTGAGTGAAGAGGCTGGCTTCTTAAATATAGCTGGTCAAGAAGTAGGCAGGTCAGCCAATCACAGTAGATCTTGGTAGGGGAGAAGTATCCGTTTGCAGTCATCTGGGCTACTGATGTTGTGTTGATGTGATAGTTTCTGCATACTTGGTTTTAGTTAAAGGTGAAGCCTTAGTAACATCTGTACTTGGTCCAGAGAAAGGCTTTGCCATTTCTCTGATTCTGACCTGGGGAAGGCTTTGCCATCTTTTTGAGCCTGACCTGGGGAAGGCTTTGCCCTTCCTGTGTGTCTGAGGCATTGGGGTCATTGACATGGCTGTGATCAGGTCAACAACACACGCTGACACAGGGTTTCACCGGCTCCCCACAGACAACTGTCTAATTCCAATGGGCACTTACTTGTATGTAAGTTTGCCATGATGTTAGTTATTTCTCTTCACACTGACAACTAAAAGAAAAGAGGGTTTATTTTGGCAGCTGGCTTGAGAATAGATATAACTCGTCATGACAGGAAGACATGGCAGGGGAAGCTTAAGGTAGCCAGTCACGTTGTGTCTGGAGTCAGGAAAAAGAGAGAGATTAACTTGCTTTCTCTTTTCCCTGTTTTATTTAGCATGTGAGCTCAGTCCATGGAAGTCTGTATCTGCCCAGGAGACAGCAGGGCTGCTGTAATTGCATGGTCACCATCCTCAGTTAGCTAACTCTATCTCATTAATTTGTAATTATGAAAACATTCACGGTGGGTCTTCACTCTTTGGTGAAGTATCTCTGAAAAAAAAATCCTTTAAAAGCACACCCAGAGCTGTGTCTCCGAGGTGATTCCAAGTCTAGTCAAACAGAACATGCGCAATCACAGCTCCCACCAATTCCATTCATTCAGTCCTACTTTATTCCCAGTATAGGGGGAATTGCTTTTGGGCAGGCAGGAACAGAATCCTGTTTCTGTGGTGCATGGAAGAGTGCCATATTTGTTCATATGGTAGTTAAGCTCAGCAATTTGATTGACACTCTATGAAGTTAAAAGATTTGTAGAAAATCACACAAGCAATGGGTGGCAGGCCAGTAGCAGCAGCTGACCTTCTGAATCTAGGTTGCTATTTCTTTTTATTAGGAACTGAGCAATAGAATGCCTGAGCAGTGAGAAATGAAGCAAATTCTTAAGTCCTTAAGAATAGCTATGCATGGCTGCCCCTGCCTATCCTTAGGTAGTTAACAATGCATAATTCAAGTTGGGGTGTCTACTAACTACATGCCCCACTGGTCTACACTTGGTGTCACAAAACACTGGCCTCGTGGACCCAGTTAGAAAGACCAACCACGAATTGAGGTTTCTCAACACACCAGTGATCTTTCTTACTAATTCTACTTAAAAACAATTAAAGTAGCCTTTCCTACAGCTAATTTGTAACTAACTTCTTAATTAACTGAAGTGAGATGAAAGTTGCTGCAATGGTATGCTGTCCATTTGTCTGTGCCAAGAATTACAAATGAATGGGACAGTGAACTGATCACTGCTGGCATCCCTGCAGCTGTAGCAGTTTTAATTTCTAGTCCTGGATAGACATGGGTGTGCTTGTTCAACATCCAGTCTGCCAGGGCATCATAGAAGTCGACAAGTAGGATCTTAAGGTGATCTAGCCCAGTGATCTCATACAGATGAGGAAACTGTGACCCACAAATGGTAAACAGCTTCCCCAGTGGAAGGAATTGGCCAAGAGAGACCAGGGCTCTCTGCTTCCAGCCCCGTGTTTCTTCTGTCCTCTCAACCTGCCCATGTGCCTCATATGTGTCACTTTCTTCCCTTACATTTTGCCTTTGTCTCAATGTTCAGTCCATCTACACAATCCACTAGAAGACTCATGACTTGCATTTGTAAAAGCTCTTGCTTGATTCAAGAGGAAGGTGCCCATCTGAGTGAGCAGCAAACTATGGTGGTTGTTAAAAGGCCTAAAAAATCCTATTGGGACTCTAGGTGAAAGAAGCATGGGAGAATGGCAAAATAGAAGGATCCAGAGAGTCCTAGAAACCTACAAGAAGAACATCATAATGGGCAGATCTGGGCCCAGTGGGGGTCTGCTCAACCTACTGCACTAACCAAGGACAGTACAAGCTGTAAACATCGAACCTCTACTCTGATCTAGCCAATGGACAGGACATTCTCCACAGTTATATGGAGAGCAGGGACAACTCTGACATGAACTCTGGTGGGCCATATTTGACCACTTCCCCTTGGTGGGGAGGCCTGGTGGCACCCAGAGAAAGAATAAGCAGGTTACCAAGATGAGACTTCATAGGCTGTGACCATATGGTGGGGGAGGAGGTCCCCCTCGGTCATAGACCTAGCGGAGGGGAATACAGTGAAAGCAGGAGGGAGGGAGGAATGAGAGAATACAAGTGATGGGATAACAATTGAGTTGTAACCTGAATAAATTATATATATAATATATATAGGCATATATATGCCTAAAAATTCCTAACATGTTTGAAGGCTGGAATGGAAGAAAAGTCCAGTTAGGAAGTAGAATTTCTGTTTGTTTGTCCTGCTCTGAAAGTGAGGGTGGACAAGAAGCATGGGGAAGTTTGCATCATAGTGTAGAACCTGCTGAGTTTATTGGTCTTCTCTTCAGGATGCCTTCCTTGTTGTATTTCTGCTTTTCAAAAGGGCACTATCTACAGCCCCAGCTGCAGCATAAGAATCTTAAAACAGCAAAGGAGAAACATACTTAACTGTCTCATCACTGATTTAGCATACTATGTCTCCCTTCACAGATTTATTACTGTGGTCAATGAACTCACCCATGAAGGTGCTGAGCTTTTCGTAGCTCTTAGCTGTTACATTGCCTTTTTCTCTGTGGCTGTCATCATCACCAGCATCACCATGATAATCCTTCAGCAGCCCAAATCCCTCCTACTCTGGCTAGCTTTTCTGGATAGAATGCCTCTAGAACCCAAAGCCTCCTTTGTCTCCAGCCTCATCTCCAAGTGCTCTCTCTTTGTTAGATTACAGCTCTGCTTGCTTCCTCCCAGTTTTCCTACAGGCATCTCTTCCCAGGATATAGGTCTCTTGCACTGGCTGTTCCCTGGGCATGGAGGAAACTTTCTATTGGCAGCATCTTTCTTTACATGTCACCTTCCTCGACTCTGCCTTATGAAGCAAGCTTTTCTCCATTACTAATCATGCTCATTTCTTTTGTGTCTTTACTATGTTTTTTTTTTTATTTTTGAAGAGCTCTTTCACATATACAATAAATTGTTATCACACCTACCCCTAGCTTAACTCCAACATTTACTCCCTCTAAACTTTGTTTTCTTTTCTCTTTTAATAGCCCACTAAGTCAGGTTAGAATTGTCCCTACTTTTTGCAGCCTTATTTATTAATATTTATCACTGTACAGTGGTTTCTTAAGGGTAAGGATGGCAAGCATTCAAAGCCATGAGACATTCATATGTAGGAGATACGGACATGGCTGAAGACCTCTATTAACATATGACTAATAACTGTGATAGATAGTGGTAATGGAAAATCTCCTAGCACACGGACATTAAATATGGTGTTAGAAGTGGCTTTTTAAGGAAGTGATACCTAAAGAGCATATGTCGTGTAACATGACGAAGGAAGAGAAGTGTCCAGAGACAGTGGTCCGATGCTGAACCCAGAAAATAGCATGATATGTTCAAGATAAAAGCATCACAGTGTGGATAGGGTGTAAGACCCTGAAGACACACACCAAAGATGGACTGTGTGTGCATGCGTGTATGTGTGTGTGTGTGTGTGTGTGTGTGTGTGTGTGTGTGTGTGTGATTCAGAAAATGGCTAATAGCTCAATTAGTGAATGTTATATGTACAAAAGAGTCTTAGAGTTGACTCTTTCTCCTGAGGGCAGCCCACTTGTGTCTGAACATCAGTAATGACACAGCACGGAGAAAAACTGCTTAGCAATTTGGCTCCCATACAGCAGGGAGATGGAGTCAGCAGATGTGCCTAGAATCTTGTCTTACTGGCTACATTTTCTCCTTAGGTCTCAATGGTTTTTGACTTTAAAAAATGTGTGGAGGACAATCTAGCTAGAAAGGGATTTCACATAGAGTAGCCAATATGTATTTCTTACATGATAGGTGGGTGAAGAATTGTCTTTTTTCAAAGGTGAAAACTCAATGTAGTTTGAGCTTTAGTTAAGAAAAAATGGACTACTACTAACAAAATGTTCTCTCCAAGTACCTGCCTGTCTAAAAAGTAAGCTCATAAAATCAAAGGAGTTTGATTAACAAAATAGAGATGGAACACCATTCTCTTTAGTCATACATTTCTTTCTTTCTTCCTTCCTTTCTGCTGAGGTTACAGTTCACTGAATATGTTCTTGCCTAAAAGAGCGAAGATTTGAGTTAAAGATTGAAGAATCACGGGCAGTCTTGTAGACTTAGGTGCTAAGGGTTAGGAGAAACACAAAATTCACTTATTGCTTAAAGCATAATAAAACCAGAAGATTGTGTAAGAGACTCTGATTTTAAAGTTATTTGCTAGTAGTTTGAAGACAGCCTGATCTACAGAGTGAGCTTTAGGACACCCAGGCCTATAGAGAAACCCTGCTTTGAAACCCAGTAATAAACAAACAAATAAAGAAAAGTGTTTATCAAATAGCTGACTTTGGGGTTTTAGTAGAAACTATGATTTTTTTTTTAAAGCTACCTATCAAAAGTCATGGTAAGTTGAAAACACTGCAAATTCACTAATAATGCTGCCAATCAGTCTTTACTTAGACCTTTGAAAATGCTTCTTTGTGTCTCAGGAAGATCTAAATCTTGTCAATAAATTTTCAGAACTACAAAATTCAAAATTTCTAGGTTTTACTCTTGGCTCCTCAGGCGCCATATCTGCCTGCACGCTGCCATGCTTCCCAGGATCATGGTAATGGACTAAACCTCTGAAACTGTAAGCCAACCCTAGTGAAATGCTGTCCTTTATAAGATGTACATTGCTCATGTGTCTCTTCACAGCAATACGACCCAAACTAAGACACTAGGGAAGGAGAGGTTTTCTGACTCCTCTACCAGGCTTCTCTGTAGTGTTTCCTGACATGATTTACTTCAGAGATTGTGTTGTGATTAATATTTAAAATAAAAGGCATATGTGAATAGATGAGGCTTCATTCTTCCCTAGTGCCTGGATAGCAAAGGTTTAATGAATGCACTCATTACTCCATCCCATTTATAATAGCCATTTCTTTAACACCTGGGAAAGTTTGCCCATACATTTAAACTTAGAGTTTATTTTGTTATTTTACTATGTAGCTTGTGTGTTTGAGACTAGACTGATAATAGATGGAGAGTTACAATAAACTATAGCACTTAAATTTTTGTTCTGGCATTTTTCAACCCAGTGTTTTTGTTTTTGTTTTAGTATTTATTTATTTTTATGTATGAGTGTACTATCTGCATGTACACCTCCATGCCAGAAGAGGGCATCAGATCACATTATAGATGCCTGTGAGCCACCACTGTGCTGAAGCCCTAGTATCTGTGAACCAACCTGCATGTAAAGGAAAGAAACACCTGTCCCTAAAAGAAAGTTAATGGTAACTAATGACATTAAAATCTGAATTTAGATTAAGAATATGGAATGTTGAAGTTGATACCTTTATTGTGGATCTAATTTCCTGACCCATCACCTGCTTTTCTGTGTTTCTATTTAACTTAGGTCTAACAAAACATTTTGCACAGTAATTTTGAAGGGAAAGACAGAGTCCATTGTTCCACCTCCAAAGTGTTTGGATAGATTTAAAAGCTGATTATTACGTATGATGATCAATGATTGGCTAGAATTGACTCAACTCTTCTGTATTTAAGTGCAAATGTTTTCCTTGCCCAGGGAGCTGGATCAATGCTTCTCTGTTTAGTTAGTGTCCCATGTGCACAGGGTGGTCATGCCATGAATCAAGCCCCCCCCCCTTTCTGTTGCTGGCGTTTCACCTCACAACATCCCCAGGGTGAACTCATTCCAAATATAAATTCTTGGGCCCCACCTACTGAATCAGATTCTAGGGTGATATGAATTTTTCCTGTCTTCTAGGGGAAACTGATAAGAGACTCTCAGGGAGAGTCACTTTTACTCTACAGTTTGATGGCACATTTGTGTATACATTGTAAACAGCCATGGTGCACTGGTAATAGGCAGTTCTGAGCTAGCATCTCACCCAAGAGGTACAGTGGAAGGAATGCAAAGCCTAGTGACATTGGCAGGATGCAAACCTAGCTCTTGAGGGAGGGGAACGAGGAGAGTGAGAAAAAAGTGCTAAGATTTGGGAATACTGGTTGCCTTCCCTCACATTCCCTAATGTCTTAGTTTAGGTCGTATTGCTGTGAAGAGACACCATGACCAATGCAAGTCTTATAAAAGCAAACATTTCATTGGGGCTGGGTTACAGTTTCAGAGGTTTAGTCCATTACTACCATGTTGGGAAGCACGGCAACATGCAGGCAGCCATGGTGCTGGAGGAGCCAAGAGTTCTACATCTTGATACGGAAGCCCCCATAGTGATACACTTCTTCCAACAAGGCCATACCCACTTCAACAAGGCCACACCCACTTCAACAAGGCCACGTCTACTCCAACAAGGCCACACCTACTCCAATAAGGCCACACCTACTCCAATAAGGCCACACCTACTCCGACAAGGCTACAACTCCTTATAGTGCCATTTCCCAAGGGTCAAGCATTCAAACACATGAGTCTATGGGGGCCAAACCTATTCAAACCACCATACCTAGCAAGTATGCTTGCTAGAGATGAGAGGGAAGACTGATTTGGGGGTGGTATTCCTGTGTTCTCAGGTTGCCAGCTCTCTGAAGGAAGCCCAGCTTAAAGAGCCCCTTCCTGTCTCTGTTTTTTACCATTGAAGTTAATAATGAAACACAGCATGAACTCTGTTTTTCTGCTTAGAAATCTGCTTCTTGGATAATCTCTATTCTAGACACTTCTGTGTATTGACTTCTTGCAAGGTTCTTTTATGATATGCCTCAACCAATGTGAAGCTTAATTTTCTGTTCATTTATTCTGTCTATTACTTCCTAATACAAGCTAAAATAGGTGCCCAGGCTGGCCTGCAGTTATTGGTGATACTGTTTCAGCCTCCCAAGTGCTTAGATTACAGTCATGAACCATTATGCTCATCTGATTGCTTAACAACATAGTTTGCACAGTGCCAAGATGTTTAGATTATTTAACATGATTATATTGGTGAGTAGTACTACCCTGCCCATTTCAGAGATGGGAACACTGGAGCTTTAAGAAGCTAGCAGGTTGCTGAAGTTCAAATAGTTGTTGGCATTGTGATCTAAGCAGTCTGTATTTCATATTCAGTATTGTTCTATAAAACTCTTGTTTATTGGGTGACTGCAGCACAGCTGAAGCCATCCATGCCCCTATAGTACATCTTAGATTCCTCTTTACACTTGGATCTTCCTAATTGTGATCCAACATGATACTTTCTGCTTGCACAGCTTCAGTTTCTATGAGCACTGTGGTACCCTCAGCTTACAACAACATCCTACCCATCCTGAAAGCTGGAGTTGGTAATCTCGTGAAGATGGAAACTGGGAGAACACTGTTTGGCTCCATGTTCGGGACAAATGTGCAGCATGGGATACAGCAGCAGTGGTGACACACCACACTGATAGAAGACAAAACACAAGGCAAGGGGTGGGGAAAAGCAGTTCAAAACAAAGGAATGCACATTCTCCAGGCTGTAAGGACAAGCGGCAGTGTCCTCCTCATTGTAGGGCGCAGTTCGTGACTGGAGATTGCAGGTGAGAAGTCCCAGAAGAACTAAGCAGTAAATACTGTAAACCAACGAACTCTGTTGCGTTTTAGTGAGTGACTCACATACCAGACTCTTCATCTGAGGAAGAAAAAGCTCCCAGAGAACAAGGGAGCTGGCTACCGGGTGAATGCTCTCAGGGCTCAGTCTCCTGGCTCCCTTCGCCTTAACCACTCGGTCTTAGTATTTACAATCATCTATCACTTAACCTGCTCATCCTTGTGATTTCTATGTAATGATTTTTGTCCTCTATTTGTCACTCCTCAGTGACTGACAGTGATGCTGGAATTTTTATGGGGTAAAACATCCAGTTATGTCTCAGGGCACTGCGGGTCTTCGATAAGCATCAGAAGTGTGCTGTAATGAAGCAGGGCTCTGCCATCAGCTGTTCCCCGAGTAAACCTCATCAGATACTCCTCATAGGTCAATCCTCAATTGCACATTTTAAGCAAAGGGCCCTACAGGGCACAAGAAAACGCTTGGATGATTGTCTGTAATCTTCTTTTTAATGCTATGTTTTCCCCAGGATAACACCTAATTGCGTTGTAAATGGTCCTGGTTTTTGCCTTTGACAGTCTTGCATGGAAGGCAATTAGAGAATTCTTTTAATGTGTAAAAATACTTTCTTAGATCTATTTCTTTTGGTTTTTGTTTATGCTTCCAGTCATAAAAGTCCTACACCTTGCAGTCATCACTTCTTGTCGTCTGTCGAGGTGTGTCCTTCATTCCTTGAGATTTTCATCTTTGGAGGAAGTGGGGAGTTACTGGTCGACTGACCGCAGGAATTCTGCTCCTGCTCCTTGCTGACAAGGAAGAGAGAGCACTCATATAATTGATGTAACTTTCAAGGCTCAGATCTGTTTTTCAGACTGAACATAGCCTTGGGTAGAGGATTTAGAAGCTATGAAGGCCACTTTTTCTTAAGAAGACAAAGAATGTGTCAAAGTCACCTTCCTAGAAGCTATTCATTTTTAATTACTGCCCACGTTTCAGAACTGTGGCAGCGCACCCTTTTCCTCTTAGCAGCAGAATGCTTTGTTGTGGCGGAGTGGCCTCTGCACTCTGCATCTTGTGGGCAGATCTCAGACTCAGGCCTCAGAACTCCCACCCCAATTCTCCTCTCCCCACAGTTCTCTTAGCTAGAAACCAAGCTTCCTTCTTAGCTCTTCACACTCAAGCGTCTTAATTATTCTGACTCTTTTGACTCATCTGTCTGTGTGCCAATCTTTTAATTATTTGAAGAGCTCATGATAAAAAGTTTTTTTGTTTGTTTTTTTTCGTGTGTGTGTGTGTGTGTGTGTGTGTGTGTGTGTGTGTGTGTCTGTCTGTCTTGCTTTTGTAATTAAAGAAATCTTTGGGATTATTTAAGACATTATTTTACCTTCTCCAATAATGTCAAGCATCATTTGTTTTCTTCCCTGTCCCCTTTCTTGGTGACTGAATAGCAAGGACTGAGGATATTTATGTTTTTTAAAGATGAAAGTACAATCATTATGTTACCTGCAAAGACACTACATTGTAAGAGATATTTGTGCATGTATGTTTTGTTTTTTTAGATCTTTTTTTTCCGTTCTATTGAAAATATTATTTTTTTGAGACAGAATTTCTCTGTGTAGCCTTGGCTGTCCTAGACTTGGTTGGTAGACCAGGCTGGCCTCAGACTCACAGTGATCTGCCTTACTCTGCCTGCTGCGTGCTGGGATTAAAGGCGTGCGCCATTTCACATAATACATTCTGGTCACAGCTTTCCTTCCAAGCTGTGCCATCCAGTTCTTCCTTACCTCTCCTCCCTTCTGAATCTACACCCTTTTTGTTTTAAATGAACAGGAATCTAACAAATAATAATAAAGTAAAATAAGATAAACCAGGAACAAACAAATCAGAGTGTGACAAAACAACCAAACAAGAAAAAGAGCCAAAGAGAGAATACAAATAGACACAGAGACACACATGTTCATACACTCAAGAATCCCATTAAAAACTCAAAACCAGAAGCCATAATACATACACAGACCTGTAAGGTGGGAAACAAACAGACGACAAACAAACAAGCAAACAAACATGCCCTGACTTAACATTATGAGACAAAGAACCTCCAAGAATGCCTTTCAGTTCATTTACATGGGGCCTACCCTTAAGACAGGTTTGTTTCCCAGTGAGACTCCCTTGGAGAAAACTAATTTTTCATTTGCAAGTGGCTATCAGTTGGAGATTGCTTCAGGGTTAGGTAAAGGGCCATGTTTCTACTTTTCCTGTTCTTCTAGGACTCCATCAGGAACAGACTCATACAGGCCTTGTACATGCTGCCTCCATCTCTATGAATTCTTTTGGCTATTCTTTTAATTTAGAGGGACTTGTTTTCTTAATGACCCCCCAGCCCCTCTAGCCCTTACACTCTTTCTGCTTCCTCTTCTACAGGGTACCCTGAGCCCTGAGGGGAGGAGTTTGATGGAGTCATCCTTTTTAGGGCTGAGTGTTTCATGATCTTTCACTCTCTGTGTGGTGTCTGGCTGTGGGTTTCTGTATTTGCTCCTGCTTGCTGCAGGAGGACGCTTCTCTGACGTTGGCTGAGCAAAGCACTGGCCTGAGTATAGCAGAATGTCTTTAGAACTTTTTGTTAGGACAGTAGTTTTTTGTTTTCTTAGGACTAGGTCTCTGGACTCTTAGGACTAGTCTTTGGCTCTTGGTCACCCAAGCAGTATTAAGTAAGGGTTACATCTCATGGAGTGGGTCTTAAGTCAAATCAAATAGTGGTGGTTACTCCCACAAGCTTTGTGCCACCATTGTCCTACCATATCTTGCAGGGGCGGGGGATGCCACTTTTGATCAAAAGGTTTTGATCAAGGGTTTGTGGCTGGCTTGGTGTTTATGCTCTCTTGGTAGTGTGTAAAGTACCTTCCCTTACTGAGGACACTAGAACGTAGAGGTGAAGGCTCTGGGTGCCAGCTCGACCGACATCTCCATGTTTACTTAGTTGTGTAGGTGTCGTCCGCAGCAATGGCATCTTGCTGTCAGTTTGTGAAGTGCAACCCAATAGTCTTGGCAACACCCTGGATTGATTGTGATTTCCCATGGTACTTTTTGGCCAAACCTCAATTAGGTACAATAACCCAATCCTGGTAACTGGACTCATCATTTGGTGAGAAGAGACGGCCAGCTGAAGCTCTGTGTTCCTCGGTATTTGGCAATTTTACTTGATTTCCTTCATAATGTATGTATTTTGAGAAGTCCCTACTATATTATGTTTCTACACTACCCATCAGATGTGCCTTAATTTTAGTCATCTCTCCCTGTATTCCCTCCTTAATGTTCCTTTCCCCTCCACCTCCCTACTTGATTGTTCTATTGCAGCCCCCTCATCCATAACTGTCTATTCTGTTTTCCTTTCCTGATGAGACCTATCTGACCTCCTGGTCCCTTATTCTGTACCTAATCTCTGTAGCACTATGGCTTGTAGCTTGGTTATCACTTACTTAGCAGCTAATATTTTATATTATTTATAAAAAGTATTGATTGAGGATCCAAGATGGTGGCGAGCAGTGTGGACAGTGTTTGGAGGCTCCAGTGAACAATTCAGGGAATTGCACAGATTTCTGAGCCAGGAACACCGAGGTCCGAACATCATGGCAGCGGGAGTGCTCCACGGTTCGGAGGGACCAGGGTGCGGAGGACCTGTGTGCCCCTGCACACGGGAGGAGTGTGGATTTTCTCTGATCGGAGCGGCAGCGGCAGAGGCAGCAGCACCAGCGGCACCAGCAGCGGCGGCTGAGGTTTGCAGCTCATAGCCTTCCGGTGGAGGCGATTGGTGTGGTGGCTGGTGGGAATTGCTGCGGGAGAGGGGACTCGGGGCAGGATTTGGGTCGCGTGGAGCCTTTGGACCCAGACTGGACTCGGCGGACAGTTCGGCCCCAGAGTCCCGGGTACTGGCCCGGCCCAGCAAGCAATTCTGCCCGAGGCACTAACTCAGCGTGGCCATAGTTACCCTCCTGTGGTACAGCCTTAGATGAGTGCGCAGCTCCACACTAGGCAGCACGTCAGCTCAGCGGCAGCTCCCCTGCGGTGACACAGTCTGGGCGGAGCACTTGGTTCCTCCACAGGCGCTAACTCAGAGCAGCCGCAGTTCTCCTGCTGTGGCGCAGGCTTGGCTGAGCACTCAGTTCCACCCTAGGTGCCACCTCAGCTCAGTGGCAGCTCCCCTGCAGTGACACAGTCTGGGCGGAGCACTTGGTTCCACCACTGGCACTAACTCAGAGCAGCCGCAGTTCTCCTGCTGTGGCGCAGGCTGGACAGAGCACTCAGTTCCACCCTAGGTGCCACCTCAGCTCAGTGGCAGCTCCCCTGCAGTGACACAGTCTGGGCGGAGCACTTGGTTCCACCATTGGCACTAACTCAGAGCAGCCGCAGTTCTCCTGCTGTGGCGCAGGCTTGGCTGAGCACTCAGTTCCACCCTAGGTGCCACCTCAGCTCAGTGGCAGCTCCCCTGCAGTGACACAGTCTGGGCGGAGCACTTGGTTCCACCACTGGTGCTAACTCAGAGCAGCCGCAGTTCTCCTGCTGTGGCGCAGGCTGGACAGAGCTCTCAGTTCCACCAGCTCTAAGACTCTGGTTGGACACAGTGTGCAGTTTGAATACAGAATTCCTGGCTGAGATTGGTGGTCAGTTCGGGCCCTGAGTCAATAACTGACCACAGCACGCACTTTGGGCCAAAAGGCCCTAGCGGAGCTTGGTGCGTAGTCCCAGCCCAAAAATTCTGGCTGGACCCTGTGTGCATTTTGGGCTCAGAATCCCTAGCTGAGCTTGGCAGACGGTTCAGACCCTGAGAATCTAGCTGAGTTCAGCCCGTGGTTCGGGCCCAGTGCTCCTGGCTGGACTTGGCAGGGAACACAGAAGGCTGTGGATACCTTGGCCTGACCCAACGCTCATTCAGAGACCCAGAACAGACACCCTCCATCCAACTCTGGAAGCTACCCAACATAAACAAAGACGGCAAGATGTCTAAAGGACAACGAAAAAGCATACGCAAAAAACCCCAAAACAACATGGCGTCTCCAGTTTCCAGCTATCCCAAAGAAAACAACCCAGAGAACTCATATACAACGGAAATACAAGAAAATGACCTCAAATCCTTAGTAATGAGGATGATAATGGAGGAAACAAATAAAATTCGTAATCAAATGCAGGAAGACGCAGACAAACAGGTGAGAAACATAAAAGAAGCACATAGAGTGGAACTGGAAAAATTGCAGGAAAATGCAAACAACCAGATGAAAGAAATAAATAAAACGGTTCAAGCTCTGAAGACCTATAAAGAGGCATTGGAAGAAACTCAGGAATATACAAAAAATCAGATGAAAGAAATCAAAAAATCAGTTCAAGATCTGAAAATGAAAATGGATTCAATGATAAACACACAGACAGAAGAAAAATGAGAACGTGAGACCTCAGAGAAGAAGGCGAGCAACACAGAGGTGAGCTTTTCTAACAGAATCCAAGAGATGGAAGAACGAATCTCAGGGCTAGAAGATACAATCACAGATATTGAATCAACCATTAAAGAAAATGCCAAATCTGGAAAACTCCTGACACAAAACATCCAAGAAATTAAGGACACCATGAAAAGAAGAAATCTGAGGATAATAGGCATTGAAGAAAGAGAAGACATCAGACTCCAGGGCCCAGAAACTATTCTCAACAAAATCATAGAAGAAAATTTCCCCAATCTAAAGAAAGAAATGCCTATAAACATACAAGAGGCCTACAGAACACCAAATAGAATTGACCAGAAAAGAAAAACTGCCCTCCACATAATAATCAAAACACAAAACATGCAGAACAAAGAAAAAAATATTAAAAGCTGCAACGGAAAAGGGCCAAATAACATTTAATGGTAAACCTATCAGAATTACACCCAACTTCTCAGCAGAGACCATAAAAGCCAGAAGGGCCTGGACAGAGATCCTGCAAACCCTAAGAGACCACAGATGCCAGGCCAGACTACTTTACCCAGCAAAATAATCAATAACCATTGATGGAGAAAACAAAATATTCCATGACAAAAACAAATTCAAACAGTACCTATCCACAAATCCAGCTTTACAGAAGGTACTAGAAGGAAATACCATCCCAAAGGGTCAAGCTACAACCAAAACTACCCAGGAAATAGATAACTATCCCATGGCAAAAACACAACTACACAAACGCTCGACTGGAAACAACATCAAAATTAAGACTCTTAACAGTCACTGGTCATTAATATCTCTCAACATCAATGGCCTCAATTCTCCAATAAAAAGACACAGACTAACTGAATGGGTACATAAACAAGATCCAACATTCTTCTGCATTCAAGAAACACATCTCACCCATAATGAAAGGCATTACCTCAGGGTAAAAGGTTGGAAAAAAATATTCCAAGCAAATGGTCACAAGAAGCAGGCAGGCGTAGCCATTTTAGTATCGAGCAAAATAGACTTTCAACCAAAATTAATCAAAAGGGATGAGGAAGGACATTTCATACTCATCAAAGGTAAAGTCAACCAAGATGACATCACAATTCTGAACATATATGCTCCCAATACAAGGGCACCCACATTTGTAAAAGATCTCCTAAAAAAGCTTAAACCACACATCGATCCTCACACAATAATAGTGGGAGACTTCAACACCCCACTCTCACTGAAGGATAAGTCATTGAAACAGAAACTAAACCAAGAAATAACATCATTAACCAATGCTATGGGTCAAATGGATCTAATAGATATCTATAGAACCTTTCACCCAAACAAGAAAGAATACGCCTTCTTCTCTGCACCCCATGGAACCTTCTCCAAAATTGATCACATCGTAGGTCACAAAGCAAGCCTCAATAGATACAAGAGGATTGAAATAATACCTTGTATCCTATCAGATCACCATGCTCTTAGGCTGCAATTCAACAACAACAGAAATAACAAAAAGCCTACACGTACGTGGAAATTAACAACTCTCTGCTAAATGACACCTGGGTCAGGGAAGAAATAAAGAAAGAAATCAAGGAGTTTCTGAAATTCAATAAAAATGAAGAAACAACATACCCACATTTGTGGGACACATTGAAAGCAGTGCTAAGAGGAAAATTCATAGCACTGAGTGCCTTTAAAAAGAAATTGGAAACATCGCACATAAGCATCTTAACAACACAACTGGAAGCCCTAGGAAAAAAAGAAGCAGAAACATCCAAGAGGAGTAGACACCTGGAAATAATCAAACTCAGGGCTGAAATTAACAAGTTAGAAACTAAGAAAACAGTCCAAAGAATCAACAAAACCAAAAGCTGGTTCTTTGAGAAAATCAACAAGGTAGACAGACCATTAGCCAAACTAACTAAAAGGCAGAGAGACAGTATTGAAATCAACAAAATCAGAAATGAAAAGGGAGACATAACAACAGACACTGAAGAAATTCAAAGTATCATAAGATCCTATTTTGAAGGCATATACGCCACAAAATTTGAAAATCTAAGGGAAATGGACGATTTTCTTGATCAATTTCACTTGCCAAAGTTGAATGAAGAACAGATAAACAAGCTAAATAGTCCCATTTCTCCTACAGAAATAGAAGCAATCATCAATGGTCTCCCAACCAAAAAAAGCTCAGGGCCAGATGGTTTCAGTGCAGAATTCTAACAGACCTTCAAGGGCAAGCTAATACCGATACTCTTCAAGCTACTCCAAAGGATAGAAATGGATGGAAAATTACCAAATTCATTCTATGAGGCCATAGTCTCATTGATACCTAAACCTCACAAAGACACAACAAAGAAAGAGAATTTCAGACCAATTTCTCTTATGAACATAGATGCAAAAATACTAAATAAAATACTTGCAAAACGAATACAGGAGCACATCAAAGATATCATTCATCATGACCAAGTAGGTTTCATTGCAGGCATGCAGGGATGGTTTAATATACGGAAATCCATCAATGTAATCCACCACATAAACAAACTGAAAATAAAAAACCACATGATCATCTCCTTGGATGCAGAGAAAGCATTTGATAAAATTCAACACCCATTCATGTTTAAAGTTTTAGAGAGATAGGGGATACAAGGCACTTTCCTCAACATAATAAAGGCTATATACAGCAAGCCAATAGCCAAAATCAAAGTAAATGGTGAGATACTCAAGGAAATTCCTCTAAAATCGGGAACAAGGCAAGGCTGCTCACTCTCTCCATATCTCTTCAATATAGTACTCGAAGTTCTAGCCAGAGCAATAAGACAACAAAAGGAGATCAAGGGTATCCAAATGGGAAAGGAGGAAGTCAAATTATCCCTCTTTGCAGATGATATGATAGTGTACATAAGTGACCCTCAAAACTCCACCAGAGAACTCCTAAAGCTGATAAACACCTTCAGCAAATTGGCTGGATACAAAATTAACTCAAAAAAGTCTGTAGCCTTCCTATACACAAATGACAAGCTTGCAGAGGAAGAAATTAGGAAAACCACACCCTTCACATTAGCCACAAGCAATATAAAATATATAGGAGTTACCCTAACTAAGCAAGTGAAGGACTTGTATGAAAAAAATTTCAAAACTCTGAAGAAAGAGATTGAAGACGACCTGAGAAGATGGCGTGATCTTCCTTGCTCATGGATCGGGAGAATTAACATAGTAAAAATGGCCATCCTACCAAAAGCAATCTACAGATTCAATGCAATCCCTATCAAAATAACTACACAATTTTTTAAAGACATTGAAAGTTCAATTCTGAACTTCATATGGAAAAACAAAAACCCAGAATAGCTAAAACAATCTTGTACAATAAAGATGCTCCGGAGGAATCTCCATACCTGATCTCAAACTGTACTATAAAGCAATAGTACTTAAAACAGCATGGTACTGGCACAGCAACAGGCTGGTTGATCAGTGGAATCGAATCGAAGACCCAGATATGAATCCACACACATATGGTCACTTGATTCTTGACAAAGAAGCCAAATCCATTCAATGGAAAAAGGATAGCATCTTCAACAAATGGTGCTGGTCTAACTGGAGGTCTATGTGTAAAAAAAATGAAACTGGACCCATATTTGTCACCTTGCACAAAACTCAAATCCAAGTGGATTAAAGACCTCAACATAAAACCAGAGACACTAAGCCACTTAGAAGAAAAAGTGGGGAAGAGCCTGGAACATATTGGCACAGGAGACAACTTCCTGAACAGAACACCAACGGCCCAGGCCTTAATGTCAACCATTAATAAATGGGACCTCATGAGGCTGAGAAGCTTCTGTAAGGCAGGAGACACTGTCAAGAGAACAAAGCGACAGCCTACAGACTGGGAAAAAATCTTCACCAATCCTACATCTGACAAAGGTCTAATATCCAAAATATATAAAGAACTCAAGAAATTAAACACCACCAAACCGAATAACCCAATTGAGAAATGGGGCTTGGAACTAAACAGAGAATTCTCAACAGAGGAGTATCAATGGCTGAGAAACACTTAAGAATCCTCAACCTCCTTAGTCATCAGGGAAATGCAAATCAAAACAATTCTGAGAATCCATCTTACACCCATCAGAATGGCTAAGATCAAAAACTCAAGCGACACCACATGCTGGCGAGGATGTGGGGAGAGAGGAACACTCCTTCATTGCTGGTGGGAATGAAAACTAGTACAGCCACTTTGGAAATCTATCTGGTACTATCTCAGAAAAATGGGAATAGGGCTTCCTCAAGACCTAGCTATTGCACTCCTTGGAATATACCCAGAAGATGCTCCAGCACACAACAAGAAAATTTGCTCAACCATGTTCATAGCAGCCTTATTCATAATAGCCAGAACATGGAAACAGCCTAAGTATTCCTCAGTAGAAGAGTGGATAAAGAAACTGTGGTACATATACACTATGGAATACTACTCAGCTATTAAAAGCAAGGAATTCCCGAAACTTGTGGATAAATGGATTGAGCTAGAAATGATCATAATGAGTGAGTTAACCCAGAAGCAGAAAGACTCAAATGGTATATACTCACTTATATCTGCATACTAGCCCAAGGGGCATCTCCCACGAAAGCCTTCACTTACCAGGAAACCGGGACAGAGGGGAGGGCATCCTATTGGGACTCTAAATGAGAGACGCATGGGAGAATAGCAAAATAAAAGGATACAGAGGGTCCTAGAAATCTACAAGTAGAACAATATGATAGGCAGATTTGGGCCCAGGGGTCCCGCTCAAACTAAGGCACCAGCCAAGGACAATACAGGAGGTAAACTTTAAACCCCTTCCCAGATCTAGCCAACGATCAGAATATTCTCCATAGTTGAGTGGAGAGTGTGATATGACTTTCTCACGTACTATGGTGCCTCACATTTGACCATGTCCCCTGGAGGGGGAGACCTGGTGGCACTCAGAGGAAGGACAGCAGGTAGCCAAGAAGACACTTGATACCCTATGATAATATACAGGGGGAGGTAATCCCCCTCAGGAACAGTCATAGGGGAGGGGAATAATGGGAAAATGGGGGGGGGGGAGGAATGGGAGGATACAAGGGATGGGATAAACATTGAGATGTAACAAGAATAAATTAATAAAAAAAAGTATTGATTATAGAGTTAGGTGTTGAGCTTTTTTATATAAGCTTTTATTATCTTATTAAACTTGTATTTGAGCCTTATTTACTTTAAAGATGTTAAAAATATATAGTTTATATTTTTTTGTCCATCTTAAAGAATGTTTTGAAAACTCACTGGCTTGATTTTATTGAGTACTGCTATGTAAGTTATTTTAAATGTCTAGTGAAATGTTATGTTCAAAATAACAATATACTAAGCCTGCATGGGTCTAACCTAGGCCCTCTGTATATGTGTTATAGCTGTGTAGCTTGATCTTTATGCTTTTGTTGGGATTCCTAACAGAGTCAGTGGGGGCTTTCTCTGATGCTTTTAGGACCCTTGTCCTCTTACTGGGTTGCCTTGTCCAGCCTTAATATGAAGGGAGGCGCCTAATCTTATTGCAACTTGGTATGCCATGTTTGGTCGATATCCCTGGGAAGTCTGCCATTTTCTGAAGGGAAACAGAGGAGGGGTGAATGGGGATATAAGAGGTGGGTGGCAGAGGGGAATGGAGGAGGTGGGGGATGGAGGGAAAGAGGGAAAACTGTGGTTAAGATATAATATATGAGAGAATGAATTAATTAAAGAAATATCATACAAAGTGGGCATTATGATTATCGCTATTTTACACATGTGGGAACTAAGCACAAGAAACATATGTAACTTGTCTGAAGTTACCCAGACAATAACGAAGACACTGGGATCCCAATGCAGAGTATCTCACTTTAGGACTTGAGGCTTTAGCAAGTTCTCCAAGGTGTGAATCTGCAGTGCGAAAATCAGGGTGCTGTCCTTGTACTCTGAGTCTTAAACAACTTCCACAGCCTTGGTCAGCATAGTGGAGCCACCGGGAAGGGGTGAAACCATTAAGACCTCCACCTACTACCCTTGGTGGTACACTCTTATGATGCTAGGCCTTTGGAAGCAGACAGGAAGAGGTGGAGTTCAGGGTCATCCTCAGGCACATCATGAGTTCTAGGCCAACATAGGACACATAAGACCTGTCTCAAAAATAAATGACATGAACAGAGCAGAAGGTCTTTGGGCCTCTAGCAGCTCTCCTGGGGTGGATTCTGGCCTTTTCCTCACTCTGACCCTGACTTGTGAATGGAGTTGTTCTAGCATCATCTGTTCCTGTTACAAGTTGATGGCTCATAGCACTCCTAAAAGTATTGGACATGGAACCCACAAAACTGTGAGCAAGGGCTATTACAGCTTCTTTCTGATTTGGTTGTATTTGAGATTAATGCAATGGTTATCTGACTTTACACAAGGTATTTAAATTTTCAGAGACTCAGTGGTACTCTCATCTATAAAATGGGTCACCACCCAATTGTGTGTCAATAACAGCAGCGATTTTAAAGGCATTTTGTGGAGGTTGAAATGATGACTATGACATGATCTTGACAGCACTGCACCCTGTCTTCCACCATGGGCTCCAGAGTAGTGGCTTTTAAATGATTTTGAACTCTGAGGCATTTTGGTAAAAACTATCCAGGAAACTAGAGTCTATTTTCCTCTCTTTAACTAAACAGATGTGTTCCCTAAACTTGTAGGTTTTTAATAAAAAGTATCTATTCAATGTGGAAAAGAGTACATGCACACACGCATATGAAAAAAGTATAAATACACACACAGATTAGGAAAAATATACACATACAGGGATATATATATATATATCTATATATCTCACATACACTCATATATATGTATATATATTGTGTGTCCTTTTCCTAATCTTTGTGTGTGTGTGTGTGTGTGTGAATCTATGTTTTCATGTGAACTGACATATATGCATGTAGCAGTCAGAGAACAATCTCACCTGAGAATCTTGTTGGTTCTCACCTTCTACCTTGTCAGAGACAGGCTCTCTTGCTTTTTACCCCTGCGTGCATCAGGCTAGCTAGCCTGTAAGCTTGCTGGGATTCTCTGTCTCCACCTCCCATCTTGAAGAATGATTGATATGCTCTGCTGTGTCCATGGCTTCTGGTGATCAAAATCTAGGTCTACATGCTTATGTGACAGGGACTCTACCACTGAGTCACCTCACCAAGCTTATGAGTATCTGTATTTTTTTTAAAGGAATTTAAACATGGAATTGAATTAGGGACACCAGTGTATCACAGAGGACTCAACATCCATTCACCAAACATATCTGTTAATAAATGTTGGGTACCCATCATTCCAGATACAGCTATGTGCTCGAGCCACCACAGAAAGAGGATGGGATCTTCACCATCGCCAAAGTTATCTCTAACCATTAGCTATGAAGTTATCAGAAAACTCCACCAGGAGGCATGAGAAGAGAATCAATTTACCCTAGCAATGTGAAGACACATGCCCAAGACTGACTAGCAGGATCAAAATGAATAAAACTAACTAAATTCCTCACCTTCACAATTCCTTTAAGAACTGCCAGCTCGAGGGAGGGCATGATGGTGGAAGCACGCCTTTAATCCCAGACCTGGGGAAGCAAGGTAGGATGGTTTCTGTGAATTTGAAAGCAACCTCATCTACATAGTGAGTTCCAGGCAAGCTAGGGTTGCACAGTGAGACCCAGTCTCAAATACATTTTCCAGCTAGTAGGCTAGGGACCTGCATTTCTGTGTATGTATGTATGTATGTATGTATGTATGTATGTATGTATGTATCTATCTATCTATCTATCTATCTATCTATCTATCTATGACCAGCTAGCAGGCTAGGTTCTATCTGAAGTTAGTAGAGTGCTTGAGTGCTTGTATAGCATTCCTGAAGACTGAAGTTCAGTCTCTGAACACATTAATAGGGTATGGTAGAGCACACCTGCATTCTCATCTTTTATGGGAAGTTCAAGCCTGTGGTGGTATGTGTAGGAATCAGCCTCAGAGGCTCTTATGTTTGAATACTTGCTCTCTAGTTTGTGAAACTGCTTAGAAAGGATTAGGAAGCCCAGCCTTGTTGGAGGAGGTATGTCGTTGAGGTCTGTAGGTGGGTTTTGAGATTTCAAAACCTCATGCCATCCTCACTTAACTTTCTCTACCTCCTATTTGATAATAAGGGAGCAAGCTCTTAGCTATTGCCAGATCTATAGCATGCTTGCTTGCTGTCATGCTCCTTCCCAGGATGGTCATGAACTCTAACCCTTTGGAACTGTAAGCCCAAGTAAACCCATTCTTCTGTAAGTTGCTGCGGCCGAAGTGTCTCTTCACAGTAATAGAAAATAATTAGGACAAAAGCTCAATACGTGGTGAGTTCCAAGCCAGCCTGAGATCCGTGAGGATCCTCCCTGCCCTGAGGAACTACAGCAGTTAATGGCAACTGGGGAAGAGAGAGACAGGAGTTTCAGTGGTATAGGCACAGTTAAGGTGTCAGTGCTCCTACAAATGACCTCTTACAAATGTTCCTGTAAGAAACTTTAGTGTAATGCCCAGGTCACAAACAAATAGAGACATGAAAGTTGAAAGGGACTGGTGGGGAAGAGGAAAGGGATCAAGAGGAATAGGAGGAACAAGAGAGGTAATGGGGTGGGCATGAGAATGTAATAAAGATATATACATGCATGAAATGTCCAAATGAAACTCTTTATTGTTATATATAATTAATACATGATAGTAAAATACAAAAGGTAATAAAATACCAACTAGCACAGTACCGCAGGTCACAGAAGAATTACACAGAGGTCTATCTTTATTGTTGGCATGGCGTTGATTATGTGTAGCCTGTCTCTGCCCTTCGGGGCCTCTCTGAAACACTCCTGACAGTCTTGGGTGTGATATGTCTGTGTTGAGTTCCTGTCCTCACTGTTATAATGATCTCAAACTCACTTTCAGTATTGTTGTCCACCAGGTGTGGTATTTGACACTGATTTGCATGTATCTGCATTTTCTATTTTCTGAGCTCACACTCAGTACATAATAATGTAAACCCTCTGTGGCAGACTGATATTGGGCCCTGTGAGAACATACTGGGCCATGTCTCCTTCCTCTGGTTTAATGTAATATGTGGATTTTGCTTGTTATTTGTATACATAATTAACACATATCTTTTTCTGTTTAGTAATTTCTTCTACAGATGGTGAATCCATTGCCTCTATTTATTTAGCCTGCTGTTTGGAAGGAGGGTTTATAGGGCAGGCTCGGGGACACTCCATGGATCTAATCCAGCTTTTGTAAATGTATAATATTCTTAGCATTGACTGCTTTGCCCAGTGACTCTGATGTGTTTCCTTTCCATGAAAAGTTCTTACCAGAAATTTCACTAAAACATATCAATGGCGATTGGTAATGGGGAAACATTTTCCCCATTTGTAGAGAGATCTGAACACATCGTCCCCACGTGTCTGGGTGCTCACTGGCCTCCTCTTGAAGGCTGGATAGAAAAATGTGTGTGGTTGAAGGATATTGCTCTCGACACTGAATGCTGAATTTTTAATGCTGTGAAGCTTTTGGACAGGGTCCTGATTGCATGGCAACCTGGAGAGGATTAACTCTCAGAAACATCTGGCAAATTGGTTCCTAAACTCTCATTACAAGGCTGGGGGAGATTCTCTGGAGTTCTAAACTTCCTGCTTTTTATTAACTAGGAGTATCTAACAATTGGAGGCAATGGGGACGTTCTCACTGTGAAGCAAAACTGTCCAGGACAAGCTCTTCATGGACACCACTCATACCCGCCCAGTGTTTCTAGACCGCTTAAACTGTTGTCACCACTTTAGATGGTTAACGGACTTCATGTCTGTCATTTCACAATTGAGCAAGAAGTTTTAACAATGGCAACATTCTAGCCTGTTTCAAAGGGTGATTTCTTTGTTTTCTCTTTTTCCTACAGTATGGGATAAAGTCCACAGGAGGATGTCACCAACATAGGTACTAGTTGTGAAACACACCTCAAGTGAAAGTGATGTTACCAAGAAAGCCTGTGTAAGTCATCTTCATTGCTCTGAGTTGTCTGGAATTTATTATATCCTTATGCTTTCTTTATTTGAGTGTGTGTGTGTGTGTGTGTGTGCTCGTGTGCTATGATGTGTGTGTGTAAGTCAGAGGGAAACTCATGGGAGTTATTTCTTTCCTTTCCCCAGTGTGAGTCCCAGAGATTGAGCTCAGGCTATCAGGCTTGGGGATATGCATCCTTGATTACTGAGCTATTTCACAGGCCCTGTTTTGTTTTATTTTATTTTATAATGGCAATAAAGGACATGTTAGGGGCAAAGTGCTATAAAAACAGAAATGTCCCCTTTTCTGTGAACATCCTACTTGGTATCTAATGAGAACACATGGTATCTGTCACATGAAAGACCCTATGAATTATCCACTGAATGAATGAAGGAAGGAATGTACTGAGTGCATGAGACCTCGAATCAGTTTCTACCCATTTCTAGTGGATATAAAATTTAAGATATAAGAATACACACATTATACTTGATAATGCAAGTTTTCCATGAAAAAGGAGTGTATTTTAAATTTCTGGAGAAAAATATGTGAGAAGAAACTAGGAAATAAGGAGTCATGGTGGAAGAGATGGGGAAGGCAGAACTGGGGTACCACTTTGGGGACACATCCAACAGTCTGATTGTTAGTAACTTCCGAAAGGTGTCTGCCATTATCCTTGGGTTATTAATTCATGATCTAGTTTTCTTCTCCCTAAAGGTCTAGTTCTGTGGGCATGTTCTGCCTTAAATAGCTACAAGCCTCAGAAATCTAGCTTATGATTGCTTCACTTTAATACCTCAGACTCAAAGTGCGCAAAGTGGCCTTTGGCTTTCCTACAGCGTATCAATCAATGTGAAATTCAACTGAGCAATTCAAATCAAAAGAAAGTCCTGACATAGAGATTTTCCTAAATTGGGACACTCTGGGAAAGGCAGATGGTAACAGGAGACTTAGAAGTTCCCAAGGGATCACTTGGGAAGTGGGGCACTTGTTACTGCCCTGGTTTTAATGAGAGCCAGGAGGACAACGTTTCGGGGGGGCTCCTCTGTTATTTGTGGCTTCACAGAGACCTGAGCCTTTATCAAGTGGGTAGCTGGGGAACAAATGAAATCAGAAACATTTGCAGCAGGAAAGAATTAAGGTCCAGATGTGGCTTTGGGGACCACTGAGTGTGGCCCCTCCAACGGTACAAGTGGATGGTGACTCTTAGTCAAGTTGAGACGAGAATCAGATGGGTAATTAGTACTATTATTTATCAAATTAAAAAGCATTATGCTAATTTTAGTGCATCAGTTTGTTCAACCTGTATATTGTTTACTGTGATTTTACGTTTGTCAAAGCATTTACCAAATAGAAGCCTACAAATAGAGTCTAATAAATAGGTTTGGGGAAATGCAAACTCGTTAGCATTATCGTTAATCAAAGGCGTGAAGATGGATGCATTTTAAAATGGCTCAAAATGGATTCAGAACACACCGTCCTGCCTTCTTCCTGGGCAAACTCTAATGGATGAATCTTCCGCCCTTTGGCCTATAGGAGTCTCCTTATTTCTTTGGTGGGATCTGTTCTCAGTTGAAATTCTTTGTTTCTGAATGCAGTTCAAGCCAGGTATGAAGATACTTACTCCAAACAAGTTTCCATTCCCTTTGAGAAATTCACTTCTATGGAAAGAGAGATCGATCCCCAACAATGCTTGATCTCCAGCCTGCTGTGACCTGGCCCTTGGCTCGGTCTGTTTTGCCCTCCTACACTGGAGTTAGTGGATTTCTGTGTTTTCACACTCAGGTCAAGCTAGTTGGGGAGAAGTTGCTCTTCAATGCAGACCCACTGGCTCCTCATTTCTGACAGGAAAGCTCAACGAAGTGCAAGGGTTTTGCTGAGTTTTTAAAGCAGTCTGATAGATAGCCAGGGATGTGATTTACACTTCACTTGCCCAGGTGAGTGCTACCACCATCTCGCTGTGACCTCTTACTTTCTTGGAGTCTGTGCCAGTGCTGGAGAGGGGACAGAGCCTAGGAGTTAAGTATACACTGAATGATGATTATGGGTCACTTCTCCTCCTCTATTTTCTGCATCTTAACTGAGTCAGCGCTAATAAAATAATAATTATGAAAACTAAAATAAATAATACCACTGATACTCATATAGAATTGGAATATTTGCCATATTCTCAAACTGCCCATCACTCAGGATTTCAGAAGCATACAGATAGCTGTTAGGGAAAGATGTCTTCCTCACTCTTTCACACACACACACACACACACACACACACACACACACACACACTTACACACACACACTCATACACACATACACACACTCATACACACACATGCACACACACACGCACACACACACTCATACACACATACACACACTCATACACACACACACACATGCACACACACACGCACACACACACGGCTTGGGGAGTGAATGGGCTACCATCTTGTAGGTTAATGTGTCTTGACTGTGAGCTGCCTCTTGGTTCTGGATGTGATCAATTTCTACAGTCAGTGAAATGTGGCATCTTTGCCTGTCCTTGCAGCAGAGCTTGTTAGTTTCACATTGATGCTCCGGTGAAGGGGACAGCCTGTTTATTGTCACAAGAGTCTGGCTGAATGAACGTGGCCAGTAGGTCCAGGACCCTCAGGACACCCAGGGGTTCTATTGTAGACATGCTGCTCAGGGAGGCTGATGTTGTTGATCTAGGGCCACACTTTGACCCAGGCCTCTAGGTTAGATCAGGCAAGTCTGATGCTGGGTCTATGACCTGTGCTAGGTGTCTGAACCGGACTTAGATTTGTTGAGGAAAAATAGGAGATTAGAATATTTGATTAGGGACCTAGACCTGCAGTGCCCTCTTCTCTTACTGAACTCTTTGTGGAAGCATTTGTTTATTATCATATAAAATTATATAATGGTAATTATGTACAACATACTGTATTGTAATATATATGAAATAGATAATGACTACATTAAGGTAATTGATGTGTACACTGCCTCATGTACTTATTATTTCATTTGGAGACTACTTAAAAATCTCTTTTAACAATTTTCAAGAATATTTTGAAGCTAGCTTTTTATGATGTAAGAGTGTTTAAAATATGTTTTTGGATTTGGTTTGGAAATATTTTATTAAGAAAGTTTGCACCCATGTTCATTGTGGAAATTGACCCACGATTTTCTTTCTTTTTTCATGGAGCAATAGCATTGTGTCATGAATTTGTTGATATCCTGCCCTTTCTGTTTATGAGATAATTCCAGAAGCCTTGGTGTCGTCAGTTAACCCTTGACATTCTGATGGAATTCAGTTGCAAAGTCTACAGCCCTCAAGTTTCTTGAGCTGAGAAATTCATCATTGGTGCCTCAGTTTGACCTTGGCTTAATTTTGGTACCTCATATGTGCCTAACAATTTCTTAATTTATCCTAGTTTAAAATTTTTTTTCTTACTGTGGTACATATACACTATGGAATACTACTCAGCTATTAAAAACAAGGAATTCCCGAAATTTGTGGATAAATGGATTGAGCTAGAAATGATCATAATGAGTGAGTTAACCCAGAAGCAGAAAGACTTAAATGGTATATACTCACTTATATCTGCATACTAGCCCAAGGAGCATGTCCCACCAAAGCCTTCACTTACCAGGAAACTGGGACAGAGGGGAGGACATCCTATTGAGACTCTAAATGAGAGAAGCATGGGAGAATGGCAAAGTAGAAGGATCCAGAGGGTCCTAGAAATCTACAAGTAGAACAATATGATAGGCAGATTTGGGCCCAGGGGTCCCGCTCAAACTAAGGCACCAGCCAAGAACAATACAGGTGGTAAACTTTAAACCCCTTCCCAGATCTAGCCAATGGTCAGAACATTCTCCACAGTTGAGTGGAGAGTGGGATATGACTTTCTCACGTACTCTGGTGCCTCACATTTGACCATGTCCCCTGGAGGGGGAGACCTGGTGGCACTCAGAGGAAGGACAGCAGATTACTGAGAAGAGACTTGATACCCTATGAGCATATACAGGGGAAGGTAATCCCCCTCAGGAACAATCATAGGGGAGGGGAATAAGGGGAAAAGGGGAGGGAGGGAAGAATGGGAGGACACAAGGGAGGGGATAACCATTGAGATGTAACAAGAATAAATTAATAATAAAAAATTTTAAAAAAATGTTTTTTTCTTGGAATACAGGTTTTTCCAGAATTCTTTAACAGTCCTCTGGGTTTCACTAGTACCTGCTCTAATGTCTGCCTTTTCATCCATCCTCTTACTGTTCAGCTCTTCTCTTTTGGGTACTCTGTTGAGTAGTTCTATTGGCCTATAATTTTCTTTCCTGGTAATGTCTTTGCTTGAATTTTGTGTCAGTGTATGGGCAAGCTTACAAAATGAATTGATACGTATGATGCTGGGCTAAATATAACGTGTCAGATCTAGAAACTCATGTCATAACATCTGTATCCCTGCAATGGTTAACATGGCGGGTACTATAATCACAGAAATTTATCGCTGAGTCATGTGCTGGGTGGTGAACATGACACAAAGCAGAGGTGCCAGGGGAGAAGGGACTTGGCCTGTGGTTAAGTCTATGATGAGTTGTGACAGGGAGCTATAACCCAAATAGACCCTTTCCTTCCTAAGCTTGTTGTGGTTAGTGGTTCATCACAGAAATCACAAGAAAATACAAATTTTTGTAATGGAATTACACTGTAGATAATGTGGCTCTGAGAAAATAATTGCTGTGACCTTTCCATCATAATAGAAAAATAAACATTTTCTGCAAGTTTCGTATCCTGCTACTAAGAGTGTAAATTGGAAAGATCCTTTTCCCCCACCACCCCGCATGAACCAAAGATTGTATAACATTCACGATCTTTATTATAGTTACTTTCACTTTTACAAGAGAGCTAAGGCACTTTGAAGGAAGTGTTGGTGAATCAGATGGTGCACTGATCTTACGAGAAAACAGAAGTGGAATAATTTAGATAAAAGCACCAATGGGACAGCAAACTCATCTGCACCAGCCACTACCCTAAATAATTACTAGATCCACTACTCTGTGGCCTGTGTTCTCTTCTTAACCCAGTCTAACTGGCTACACATAGATCTCAGCAGGTTAGAAAGTCAGGCACTAGAAGACTCCAATGCCAACAGTGAGTCAATTACCTTGCATTTTGTCATAGTCACAGCACATGTTACTGTGAGGGATTGTTTCTTACTTTCTATTCATCTTATTCTCTCTGCCTCTAGTGTTTAATTTCCATGATTACTTTTTTGTTGCATGTGTAGTTATACAACAATATGTAATATATGGCAGAAAAACCTATTTACTTAATGGGTAAAAATGCTAGTCAAAATGTGTAGATGCTATTTCTTATAAGTTTCTAGGGCTATAATATTACTTAAGTATTTTGGCACCAGAAAGCTTTATGAATTAATGGAATTCCGGTTCCAGAGGAGATTGTCACATACATGGTCTGATTCAGAATCAGGCTCTTTCCTTTCACCACCAAAATGCAAAGCAACAGTGACAACAAAATTGTCCAAACAGAAGACAAAAACAAAAATCCAAACCTCCACACAAAAAAGCACAAAATCCCCCAGAGAAGTTCTGTGGTGTGTGTGTGTGTGTGTGTGAGAGAGAGAGGGAGAGAGAGAGAAAGAGAGAGAGAGAGAGAGAGAGAGAGAGAGAGAGAGAGAGAGAGAGAGAGAGAGAGAGAGAGAGAATGCAATGCAAGTTCATATGTGTCAACTGGTTACACATGTGTCACAAGGGAGAGAATAACTTTGAGTATTGGTCTTTGCCAGCTGCCTTGTTTGAACCAAGGTGCTCTGTTTGCCACTATGTGTACTGGATAGCTGCCTAGTAGACATGCTAGGATTAAAGGCACACACTCATACCTGGTTCTGGGGATTCTTTCTCAGGTTCTCATTTCATGCTTGCTTGGCAACTTCTTTACTCACTGGGCAATCTCCCAGATCCCAGACTTATAGTTTGGCATTGCTGATTATGTTGAGTGAAAAGATTTTTCTCATTGATGTATGCTTTAGCAAAGGACATGAGAAACAGTCAGTACCTAGTGCTATTAGTCACAGCACGGACAAAGTCCTTTAACTCAGATACAACTTCCGTTCTTTAAGTTACTCCTCATTAAGAAATGAGTAGTCCCATGAGAGAAGACTGAGACATATGGAGAGCATAGAAGATCCATCTGGTCCTGGGTACATTTGCTTTTATTTCCACTGATGAAATAAGCCAGTTCAAGTTGAATTAAAAGTATGTCTGGAAAAACAAACAAATAAACAAAGTATACAAAGGCAGGTTATTAGGGGCAGCTCTCAGGCAGGTTCACTAATATCTCACAGGAGGAGGTCAGGGAAGTTTATCTTGGAGTCCAGGAGACAGAAAAGAGGGGAATGGGTGTGGGGTCTGGGAGCCCAGCCCCTGGACTGGAAAGTTTAGTGTAGAGGGAGAACCAGGAGGCCAGGTCCAGTTTGGTGTGTTAAATAGGCATCTCAGCTAATTGAACTGTGTCTCAAACCCAACATCCACTAGCAGTACAGCCTGCTCAGGGGTTCACGAACAACCCCTCCCCTTCTGTGCAGCTGCACATCATCTTCTCTGGGGGATCTTATGTGGTAGGCAATTGCAGCATTGTGGCCTGGGTGCCGGGATGCATGCACAGCTCCTTTGCCTAGACTCTTGCTTATTTTGGACATAGTTAAGTGTCCCTTGGTTTGTTGTTGCAGGGGATACCACCAAAGGCGACATCTGCACATCCCCCTGTGATGGAAGAAAGGATGAGAATGAGCAATGAGGGTTAGAATCTCCCTTTCAGCCAGACTTGGGCCTTCTGGCATTTCTCTGCGCTAACACTAAAGCTGTCTGATTTGTGGGCGGAGAGTCCTGTTTTTGTCCCTCAACAGTCCAATGAGGAAGGTGGTTTTGTACCATTACATAGAAAATGAGTCAAGGGCTCAGTAAAGGTTCCTTAGGGCAGCTCAGTGGAGAGGGTTAGAGTCCATATTAATATGGCTTACATTTTCAAATTTGCTAAAGCATTCTTGGATTGAGCGAATTATCTGAGAAAAACAGGTTTGCCTGCATTTCAACTGCTTTCCTTGGTGTGAGGTAAAAGGAGCATCTTCTAATTGCAACCACTCTTTAGGAAGTCCACGAAGTCAAAATTGCTTTTGAAAAAGTTAGCATGAGGGGCTGGAGAAATGGCTCAATGGTTAAGAGCACAGACTGCTCTTCCAAAGGACCCAGGTTCAATTCCCAGCACCCGCATGGCAGCTCACATCTGTCTGTAACTCCAAGATCTGACACCCTCACACAGACATGCATGCAGGGAAAATACCATTGAACATAAAATAAAAATTAATTAATAAAAAAAGTTATCATGAAAATACTCAGGCTTTACGTTTGCTCTGATTCTCCAGTTGTCTCATGAGCAGCCATGAGGCTTTCCAAAGGCTAGAAGGCACTCACTATTGCACCAGACTGAGTGTGGAAGCAGGCACAGCTGCCTTTGTCTTCATGAACCGTGCATTTGAAGTTTCAGTGAAGTCTGGGAGGAAAATATAGTCAAAACCCAAGCATTATGGAGAGGCTGAGGCAAAGGAATTGCAATGAATTTGTGGCTAGCCTTGTCGCCAGAGTGAGACACTGTCCAAACAAACAAACCAAAAAACACACACACAAACAAGCATAGTTGAAAAAATTGTCTCCAGTGAAACTGAGCAGTTATGTTCTTTTAGGTTTCATATGGAGTTAGAGATGATTTCCAGCGTACAGAAGTCATGTAGTCAACATGCAAATATTAATACCAAACCATTATTTAGAGACCTGAACATCACAGATTTTGGTTCTTCTGTGGCCTTGGAACCAATCTCCAATGTATATTGAGAGGACTTGCATGAGAATCCAATGATTTTGGATTACTAGGTAGTAAAGAGATTTGGAAAAGAACAAAACAATGTGTCACTTTTTGAGAAAATAGTGTTTATAAATGTGTTTTTTCTTTTCAATGCATAATGGGTGCACTAGTTAAGTATTTTCTCGAATTTCCTTTTATTTTTGTTCATGTGTATATGGTATATATGTGTGCTTGTCACTTGTATGTAAGTACCTGCAGGGGTTAGAAGAGGCCATTGGAACCTTGGAACAGGGGATTGTAAGCCATCACATGGGCAGTGAGAATGAAACTCAGGTCTTGTGAGAAAGTAGCAGACACTTTTAACTACTGAGTCATCTCTTTAGCCCCTACTAGTCTACTGTTAAACAAAACGTTAAATAGAATTTAAGAAACTTTACATTCTGAGCTAAATGTAAGTTGATGTTATACACAGAGACCAAAGCTCTTTTGGGGCCTTCAGTGAGTTGTTACTGTAAAACTATCTTGACACCTAGAGTTTGGGGGCTCTTGATGGCAGGAGACATTTTTAGGAAAGAACCAGAAGAGGATGAGTGGTTATAGATTAGGTGGATACACTCCGAGTAAATCCAGCTAACTCCAGATTTCCTGCTTGCTTCTGGGACCCCACTCCATCCTCTGCCACGTTAGTGGGGTCCCCAATCATGTTTTTCTCTTTTTCTTGAGCATTTCTGTCCATGCTTTTCTCTTGTCTGGATACCTATTGCTGAAGTGCAACAGCAAACAGGAGATCATTGCATTCTGTCGCGTCAAATTGTCCTTGTATATCTGTCTGGAAAGATCATCTTGCCCAGCTTTTGTTGTGTTCTATTTTCCAGAGCTGCGAGTTGGAGCATCAACTCCAACAGTGTAGTCTCTTTTCCTCTGCTGCACTCAGCACTTTCCAGAAGTGCCAAGACAGCAGCTTCCCTTGGGTCTAGTCCCATTTCTTACCACAGAAAGAGGGACCTGGGAAAGAGAAGCACAGCTGGCTACACATCTGCTCCATAGAGAAGAGTCACAGCTGGCTGCACATCTGCTCCAAATGATCTGATGGCAACAGGTGCCTGCTAACTATTTTAGAGTCATCCTTGAGGAGGGCCATCTCTGCTCAGATGTAGTCAAGTTTCCAGGAACCAGGAATTTAAAGCCAAAAGCCGTTTCAGAGTCTTCCCACTTCTTTTCTCATGATTTTATTCACTTTATTATTCACCACTGTGTGTGTGTGTGTGTGTGTGTGTGTGTGTGTGTGTGTGTGTGTGTTTGAGGAATTTTCATGAGAGAATATGAGGACTGTATACTAAAATGAATTACAGTATTGTTTTGGGGAACAGAGGAATTATGAACAATGAAGGTCAAGTTCACGTTGCTATGGTCTGTTCTCATGGGACGTGACATCTCACCCTCACATTACCTTTGCATCGGGGTTGCCTCCAGATGCTGTGAGAATAGCATCTTTATTTACTGGAGTACAAGAGTCTCATTTGCAGCTGCACCCCTCATGTCATGAAGGCAGAATATGGAGCAAGTTTATGAATTTAATTTTAAAAAAAATTTGAGTTTAATTATGTTCTGTATGGAGATATTGGCAATTACCATAAATAAGATAAAAATACAAACATTTGATTTATCTGTTGCTGTAACTCATGTAATCTCATTGGACTACTCATTCGAGTCTAATGAGAACTGTTCTCAATTCCTGTAGATCTCTTTCTGCACTTGGGGGTGAAAATTAGCAAGTACTGTCATTTCCCCCTGCAGGTCAAATGGACCTGAGATAAAGTGTGTGCTTTCCAGTAGTTCTCCTGAGAAGTTGAAAAGGTAGAAAGACTCAGCCTGAGATGTCCCTCTGCTTCCTGAGCAAAGACTCATGTGGAAGCAAAGACAGTCTCTCACGCTGAGGGTGAGGGTGCACCCGCCATCTTGTCTTTCTTGCTTGGCTACTCCTCTTTCTATCTGGCCCATGTACTGTGGCAGGTTGGCTTTCATGTCTTCCCTTCTACCTCCTGTAGGGAGAATGACTTGGCTCGCTCACTTCAAAGGAATTCTGCTCTTAATGTTGAACTCCTAACCCGAAAAGTGGGAGGTGAATAGGTCATGGGGGTGGTACCCTTAAAGGATGGAGTAAAAAGAGACCCAAAGGACAGCCCCCATGCAACTTTTATCACGAAGGGACACAGTAAGAAGGTGGCATCCATGAACCACAGCGAAGCCCCAAGATGAATCAGCCAGCACCTCAGTCTGGGTGTTTGTGGGTCCAGCACTGTGAGAAATGAATTTCTGTTGCCTATAAGGTATTTGTCATAGCAAGCTAACAGCTTGAGGCAGGAGAAGAGCCTTTGTGTCTCATTCTGATGTGTGTCTGCTAGGTTTAGGAAGCACTGGCCTCAGTCAGCGTAGTGTGCCTCTCACTCAAGGCTGTTGATTTGTACGAAACTAACCCCCACAAAAGAACAGCACAGAGAAGGACAAAAAGCTCTCCAGTCTCCAGATTCCCATTGTGTTTGAAGGACAATAGCTGCTCCATGTTAAACATAATGGAATGAGCTCATGGCCTTGACCATGTCCTATCTTTGGACCTCAGCGACCTCTAAGTCTGAGCTCAGGATGTTCAACAGGAGAGCAGTAGTTGACTGTGCTGTTTAAACATTAAGTGAGGGTCGATGAGGACAATAGTCATCTCAGTGAACCCAGAGCACACCATAGCTTTGCATTAGTCAAGCGTTCTCTAGAGCGTCAGAGGTGATGGAAGGAATATATATTATAAAGAAGAGTTATTGGATTGTCTTGCACTACAGGTGTTGGCTAGTCCAACAGTGGCCAGAGAGTGAACACAATGTCTCCCTAAAAGTCTAGTGGACGTAAGCTGGGATTTGTTCTCAAAGGAAGGCACAGGATCTTCCAGCCAGTTGCATTATTTTTGAAGAGGAAAAGAGTGAAGCCATGTGAGGAGGACCATTTCTCCTTTGTGACGTGGCTTCATTGTAACAGCTTAGTTCTTCTTGTCTTACTAGATTTACAGCATCAATATATTAAGGACAGAAGCCAAAGGGGGAATAAATCAATGTTGGTGGAATTACAAGGCCATGAGCTATAAGCCTTCAATTATGAATGCTTTGTTTAGGGAAAGGGAAATCTCACCATCTGACCTATTTCAGTAGTTTTGTTAATTTTCTGATTGTAGCTCAGTGTTCGGGCAATAGCTGTTTTGTGTGTGTGTGTGTGTGTGTGTGTGTGTGTGTGTGTGTGTGTGTGCAAGCTTATAGTGTTGTCATATTTAAATATTTCTTACTGAAAATTACAATGATTTCTATCAGCTCATTGGAAATTCATAACATATATCAACACACCTAAATGTACATATCCATGAAGTTTATTCCATATCTCTAAGTTACTGTGTGGAGACCCATTGCTCTGCAGTCAACCACCACTCAAAGACTTTGTGTCCATGAGAAAGAAACCCTTGATATCCTTGAGGTGTTTGAGACAGTTGGATATTATAGCATAAATTAATGCAACAGGTTCAAATAGTCCTATTTTTGTTTGAATCAAATTCATAAAACACCACTTAGCTTACTCTTGATGTCAATTCCAACATGAATTATATATGTATAAAAGTAACAGTAGAGAGACATATGGCAAAGGAGCTTTGCAAACTAGCCTTCCAAAGTGGTTTTTGATAATAAACAAGTGCACAGGCACTACACAGAATGCTCCCTGCTGAACAGTTCTCAGGGTAACCTGGACTCCCTTCTCTGTATACCTCATTTGCACCCTTTACAGATGACCAAAATGTGTTGGGAGCACCTCCCAAGACAAGGAGGAGCAGGCTGGTATTGTCTGATCTTTGTTTCAGTTCCTCCTAGAAACAGGATACTCTCTAATAGCTCAGCATGCCATATAGGTCCTTTGCAAGGACCACTAGTTGAACGAAGAAAGCATGTGCAGATGGCTTTCTTGCTGCCCTGGATCATGAGTAAACCAACTTACTCTGCATCCTAGTCTCTGCTGTCCCTTGGTATCCTTGTGCTCGTGAAAGACCCCGATGTTGTTTATTTGGTCTTGGAGATCCTGGAGAAGCAGCTATAGCACAAAACTATGTTTATAAGACATCACTTCCTCTCTCTGATGTGTGTATGTGTGTGTGTGATATGGGTGCAAGTGCAGGTGCACACATGCCACAACATACATGTAGATGTCAGGGAACAATTTGAGTGTTGGTCCTTACTCTCTAACTCCTTTGAGATAGTCTCTTGTTTGTCACTGTGTACACTAGGGTACCTGGCCATTCATCCTCTGGGGAGTTCTCTTTTTACCTCCCATCTGATATTAGAAGTGCTGTGATTATAGGCAATGTGCTACCACATCTGTAGAGTAGGCTCTGGGGATCCAAGCTGGGACACTATTGGTTGCGTGGCAAGTGCTTTATACTCATTTATGACATTTCTATGATTTGAAAGGAAAAGAGAAATTTATACTTGGCTTCAAGGAATATCATCTTTCCTCTCTGGAAATATTGGTTGAAGTGTATGTCATAGTAGTAATTGTGCACATTGTGTGACTGACCTTGACTTTGGATGTAGAAACCAAGAGTCACAGACTCTGAGCAGTTTTCCAGGCAAGTTTTGAATGCATGTCTTTTCTTTCTAAAATGAGCTGCCACTCTTGGCTCTTGGAAAAGGGCAGAATGTCACAGAGAGTGCTGCTCTGAAGGGTGGGAGCACTCCACACATTTTTCTTGAGTGGTCCCTTATCTAGTATATGAGCTCTACATTTCTTTAACTTAACCTATACTGTTTCTTCTGGTTTGTTCTTTTATGTTACTAATATTTCTACCTTTAATGGGGAGTGGGGGGACAGAATAGCTGATCATGTGGGCCTGATTCTTTTTCCTATGAGGATGTTACAGCAGAGGCATACCTAACGGCTGAGAGATGGAAAATTACCCAGAAGAAGAAAAAGATAGATTTCTCAGGAAGAGTGTAAAGGAAGGACCCCTTTATTCTGAGTGCCTGGTTGGATTCATTGGTAGTTGTGGCATCAGAGAGATTGACAGATTCCTGAAGATATGCACAAAGAACAGAGTATGGCCATAGAGGAAATTATCTATATCTAGAGGGTAAGACTGTGGTTTCCAGGACTGCAGAGATGTCTCCGGCAGGAAAATGTTCCCTTGCAAGCCTGAGGACCTGAGTTCAGTTTCAGGATCCAGATTTAAAAAGCCTGGCATGTTGCCATCCTCTTGTAATCCCAGTGTGGGGAGATGGAGGCAGCTGGGTCTCTAGGGTTCACTGGCTGGCTAGTCTAGCCTAATTGACCAATTTCAGGTCAGTAAGAGATCTTTTCTCCCAGGAATTGGCCACTGTTCCTGAAGATGACAGCTGAGGCTGTCTTTTGACTTACATGTGTGTGCACCTGCACACCCACATGTGCATATGTACATACACACAGATGCATTATAAAAAGAGGAATATTTCATCACACTCTGAAAATTGTCTACTTGCATCCATGGTTATAAGATAGAGTTTTAAGCAGAGTATTGATGACAACTGGTTATTCTTCATCGGCCTATGAAATCTAGGATCACTATGCTGTACCACAGCCATTAATGAGTTTCTTTTTTTGTTAGATGGCTTGCTCCTACAATGAAATGCTTTCCTGAAGTCTGAATAAAAATGAAATTTCAATTCCTAAATTCAGACCTCTTTCTCTTCAACAAATCCCTATTCCCGTGTTTAACAATTGAAGTTGGAAAAACACATTCTTTTAATGATTTTCTTTTTCTAGAAAAAAACGTAAGAAGGCTTATTAGCAGCTCAAATGTGATCACTCCCTTTATTCTATTCTTATTGAGCTATCAAGGAGTTTTGCCAACGGCTTCTGTATTTCCCTCGCTACCTCCTTTTCCTTCCGAATTATAGCAGAATTCAACTGGGTCCAGTGTTTTGTCAAACTGAATAGTTTTAATTGCCTTATTTGCAGTGGGAAAATCTTTTAATATTTCACTTTTACCCTCAAGATATTATATTCTTAGTCACGTGACCTCCCTCTCTCCTTCATTGTGAATAAGATGAAGGTGCATGCCAGGCCTTCCCTTAGAGACCTTTATCTTTCTTCCTTTCACTTCTGCATGCTCTCTCTCCCCTCCTCCCTCTTCCTGCCCTGCTCTCTCCTTTTCTATCCTGCTGGGTCTTTCATTCTCATTTTCTTTTCTTCTCTCTAGTTGTATCTTCATCCATATTTTACTGTGAATTTCCTGCAACCCGCAGTTTAACTTTCATTTTCTCTCTTTCCACTATTTTTATTTATTTCATTAATTTTGTGAGACAAAAATCTCATACAGCCCAGGCTAATATTAAATTTACTATGTAGCTGAGGCAGAGGCTGGCCTTGAACTCTTAATCATCCTTTCTCTGCCTCCCAAGTGCTGGGATTTTAGGCATGGTCTGTCATACTGGGCACTCTATATTTTATCATCTATCTATCTATCTATCTATCTATCTATCTATCTTTCTATCTATCTATCATCATCTATCACTGATGTCACTCATCTCTTTGTAAAGAGACCTGAAAGAAGTTGTGTATGTTCATGTTTTGGTAAGTCATTCCCCCGTTATTTCCTTAGCCAGTGTCTTTCTATACACAGGAAGGGAGTGACTGGTGATTCCACCTAGTTATTGCTTTGTGTGATGTGGATGTTTTGTTGCTCTCTGGTCACATTTCCCCTCTTGCTTTCCCACTGGGCACTATTGCTTGATAGATATTCCATTCTTTGCGCAAACCAACTTATGAGAAGGTCCTCTGGACTTCTGTGCTATGAGGACAAGTGTGTCAGTCTTTGGTGACCAGGACGGTGGAAGGTATGAGAGGTCCCACCTCTCCTTTATATTTCTCCATATATCCTTGCCTTGTGGCTCTGCAGCTGGCCTTATGCCTTCTGATATCACTCACTACACATGATGGACTTTTCATCCTTGTGATTTGTATAAAGTGAAATTTGCTTTTTGTAACATTTTTAAATCTTCAGGACTAACTTTTATTTATTTTTATTCAAACTGCTATTTTTTTCCCAACCAAAAATCTTCCTTGTGTTTAACGTGGCTCAGTGGGAGAAAAAGCTATATTTTATAACTACCTAAACTTCTCCTTTATATTTAAAATTGTACATTCGTCAAAAAGGAATCTCTTTAAGCTTCTAAAAATGAGCTACTTCATATTTAAATCCAAGTGTAGTGTTGAGATACGATGTCCACTCCCATTTTCCTTATTTGATCAACATTCTATGATTTTTTTCTTGCCCTAATATTCTACAACAAAAACCTTAATTATTTGATGTTTCTTCCTTTTAGTATAGTATTTCTCTAAATGCCCAATCCCCCGTCTTATGCATCTTTGGTTGTAACTATTGTAGCTTGGACCTAATGGAAGCAGAGTATTTTCTGAGGTAGAAACACTTCCTTAGAGGGAGCAAGAGAAGAGCCCCAGGAAGAGATGGATGGCCTGTCATGGGCTGCTGCCTACCACACATGGCAAGGTGGTCTGGAACTTTCAGCAGCTGGAGTTATCAGTGCAATGTCTGCACAAGATTGTCTCCTTCAGCAATGTGGTCATGTAGAGAGGGAGGGGGTCATGAGGTGCCATCCTTCCCTGAGGATAAAAACACAATTGATGGTTAGAGGGGGAGAGCATGCACTTACAGTGCTGTAACCAAGTTTCCAATGCTCCTGTAAAGAAACACTCACCTGTGTTCTTGTGAGCAACCTAACGCAGCTCAGTGGGTCCCATGCACAAGAGGAGATAGAAAAAAGAGATGGGGAAGAGTTACTCCGAAGAAGGGGATCAAGTTTGTTTACTATATGTTGCCTCTTCCTTTACAGTCATTTAAAAATGGCAATCAAAGACCAGCAATAAGGCTCAGTAAAGGTGCTTGCTGCCAAGTCTGACAACCCAAGTTTTCTTCCTAGTACCTACATGGTGGAATGAGAGAACTGATTCCTGGCTTCCATGTAAGTGCTGTGGTGTGTGCAAATGCACGCACACACACACACACACACACACACACACACACACACACACACACTAAAATTTCAATTCAGGCAGATATAATTTGTCATACCAATAATTTTAGCCAGAGGCAAATGTCAGAACACAGGAATTTTTAAATCTCTGAGTCTTTTGTACAGGACTCCAGTGGGCACAATTGCATTCATTTCTTGGAGCTTCTGCAATGAATACCAAACAAGCTGGGCAGGTAAGCAACAGGATTTCATTGTCTCACCATGCTGGAGAGTGGAAACTCAGGGTGGAGGCTTAAGCAGGACCTGTGGTACCTGAGGAAGAGACCTCAGCTCATCAGGAACTACCCGTGCAGTGGGTATAAGAAGATACATGGAAACAGCAATATCTGGTTGGTGTCACATAGTTCTTGCCACTGGCTGTCCAAATTCAGTCAAGAAGAGTGCGTTTATGAGTTGTCTGTAAGAGCAATGGGAGCCCATCCTATGTCACAGTGTGGACTTGCACTCACTACGAGGATTTAGCTTCTCCTGCCTGTGATTGCTGGACCTGTCAGCAGCAGAGAGTAAAACTTAGCCCTTGGGAACGTCCTAGATCTTGAAAAGACCAAACTGTGCAAAATGGAGTACGATGTACTTCTTCCATTCTGCAAAACCCAGATTTTGCTCTCACAAGGGTAGACATCTGCTCCCTGTCAGAGTTTTCACTAACTTGCCTATGAACACCCAGGTATCCCATCATCTGGGACCATAGAGCAGTGACCAAAGCCATCACCTGGGAGTGCAGAAAGCAGCTTGATTCCCAAACGCCTTAGCACTTCACAGAGGGTTTGAGGGATACACGAGTTCTGTCAGGTAAGCCACCCCTTGTCATGGGCTCTTTCTCATTATACTTGCCTCTTTATATTGTCTGCTATGTATTAATTCCCTACGTAACTATGGATGGCATAATGTTGCTTTCTGTATAGAGTGGGAAAGTTGTGAGATAGCAGAGATTTTAAAGAGAAACACTATTAAATGTCTATGTAAAACTGAAGTGCTTATATCCTTAATTCATAAAAATGTAATCCCGAGCCAAAGTCATTTAATTAATTTCTGAGGAAGCAATTAGTCTGGTACAAGGGACAGTCAGAAGGAAAGTGGATACTGAATCCCCCAGGAAGACGGTGCTGAGACTTTACTAAGAGTGAACCAAACTGGGCAATAACTTTCAAGGTATGAAACCTTAAACTTTGGGGCTGTCTTTTCTACTAGAAAAAGACAGCTTGTGCTTAGATTGGGTGTAATGCATAGCCTGTGATGGCTTTAATGACCAATAAAGAGCTAGTTTAACATTGGCATGACTCTGACATGCTCTGTCTGGCTGTACACACTATTACATGGGGAGAGTGTGCAGTCCTCCACTTGTCTGAATTTCAAGCCTTAGATGCTTTCCAACAGCACCTGTACTGTGATCCATGAGCCTGTGCACTTATTTATTTCTTCACTTGTTTTTCATATCATTTAGGGTTTTGTCTTTTTCAGTAGAACAAAATTGAACAAAACTGTGACAGTACATTTTATACTATGTGGAAACAACAGCAACGCAAAGGGAATGTTTTGGAAAAGGTAAGTGGAACTAATATTTAGTTTTGCCAAACTTAGTGACCCAAGTTCTGTTTCTGGGAGCTAAAAAATAGAAGAAGAAAACCAGCTCTCACAAGTTGCCCACGGACTCCTACCTGTGTGCCATGGCACTGCCCCCTACACACACACACACACATACACACACACACACACACACACACACACACACTCACACACACACATGCTCACACGCACATACAAACTGCGTGTGTGTATGTGTGTGTGCATGTGTGTGTGTGTGTGTGTGTGTGTGTGTGTGTGTGTGTGTGTGTGTAAGAGAGTGAGAGAGAGACAGAGAGACAGAGATCAGAGGAGCACTATTGGGAGTTCATTATTTTCTGACACATTGTGGCATCTGGGAATCAAAGTCTCAGGTCATTAGACCCGGGACCAAGTGCTTCTACTTATCGAGCTATCTCATCAGCCAGAGATGGTATATTTTAATTCTTTATGTACGATATTATTTTAATCTTAATAGACATGTCTGGGCCATTTTATAGCACTGCTTTACTTCAGTTACATCTCTCTACCTACTTTATCTCAAGTACTATCTCAGTGAAGGAAAATTATCATCTCTATTTATTTACAGTGCATGCACACTTATACATATTATACATGGCTGTCTGGCTGTGTGTATACTAGAATGGAAGAATATACAATGGTGGCCCTATAAGATAATATTGTTCTGTGAAGCTGGTGACATCTTGATTTGTGTAAAACCACGTGTGATGTTTGCATACCAAAACTGCAAGGACACATTTTTCAGAGTGTGCTCATGTTCATATATATATGTGTGTGTGTGTGTGTGTGTGTGTGTGTGTGTGTGTTGTGCACATATAAGTGCATATTATAAATAGAGATAGGTAGAAAGCAAGAGAATAAGAAAGAGAAATGAGAGATGGAAGGAGAGAAAAGAGAATAAAACAGCAGGCTCAGTGCAACAACCACTCTATTTCCATGTAAATGTGGAATTAGACATTCTCGAAGGGTTAGCGATGAAATCACCTCATTAACATTCCAGGAGGAACAGTAATTTTTGCCTCAGATTCTTGGGTTGCAAAGGTTCTCTCTCTCTCTCTTTCTCTTTCTCTCTCTTTCTCTTCCCCCATCACCCCCCCCCCCCAGCTTTTGGCTTTATTTGCTTTTTACCTGCAGGCTGATTTTGCAGGTGCACAGTGTTTTGAAAGCCACAGTCATCAGCTCTGTCTGCACCGCATAGCTGAAAGGTGGCACTGTGTCCTAGTCTCTGTGAGAGAGTACATTTCCCGAATGCAAAGAGCGAAGAGGAACACACAACACCTGAAGCTCGCTTCATGAATCATTCCCTGTCTTCTGGGTGGAAAGACACTGTGAGTTGTGTTTCGAAGTTCCTGGCAGTTCCGGGTCACAGAACAAGCCTGCAGGCTAACGTCTCTGCTTTATGAAAGCTAGGTGCTTCCTTCCGAACAAGGGAGTCAGTGCCACCCTTGACACCCACATGTCACAAGACAGATGCTCACCGCTCTGCCTATACACAAAATATTCTCCACTCCCTTGGGAAAAGAAAGCCATCTGCTGCTATCTGCTTGGGGGTATGGGTCTGGGATGGGATGTTCTTTCCAACCATAGTAATCTAATTTTGAAAGAGTGCTTTTGAGATGCACGTGTGTGTGCACATGCGCGTGTGCCTACATGTGTTTTTGTGCAGTACATGCATGTCAGTGCCCACTGAGGCCAGAAGAAGGTGTCAGATAGTTTCAAGGTGAAGTTACAGGCTGCTGCGGGCCATCTGACAAGGGTACTGGGACCTGGACTTGCTTTTGACCATTGGTCTTCTCTCCAGCTGCCCATCAGCCATCTGTGTGTTTGATTGGTATTAGCTTCTGGAAAGCCAACTACTTATGAACTTGAGAAATGGAGCCTTTTAGGGCATAAAATGTATAGTGTCTGGACTGTACAATAAGCTCTTCCAGGTGACCAAGAACAGAAGGGTTTTACATTGAAAATATTCAAATATCACATACAAATAGGCTGAAGGCCATAAAGGTAGTCGGAGAAAATATGGAGTAGTACTTAGAGAAAGGTTAGCTTGTGGCTCCAGCAGAGCTCTGGTCTGAAGGAGAGAAACCTGTTCTTTAGGAACCCAAGTGTGGGATTGAACGGTCTAGTAAGAGAACAGGTGATGTTAATTCACTAGCCAGGCAACCACCTCCTGCAGGAGCTTAATTGCTACCACATGAAAAAGAGCCTGTGAACAGACTCTGGGAGGAGCTATTTAAATGAGCCCAGAACAGGCTGCAGTGCAGATTGGAGACTTGGGATAGATTTGGCTGTTCATCGCTGCCCTTCAAGATGCTCCTAGAGAAATCCACTTGAGGGAAGGCTTCAGAGCTCTGGCTCCTGCTGAGGCTCTGGGGTCTGGTTATCCTCGGTTCCAGTGGAAGAAATCCTGCAGCTCCCAACCGGAGAATCGTTCCTCGGGACTGATATCCTTAAGGTTTTGTTTTTGTGTCAATTAATCCTCATTTCCTACTGTTTTTGTTAATCTGGTTATAATTGACGTAGGCTCGGTCAATAAGTTGTTAATAAGATATTTTGGTTAAGAAAACTGAGTCCTGTTAAGTGAAGGCTTTCGTGGGACATGCCCCTTGGGCTAGTATGCAGATATAAGTGAGTATATACCATTTAAGTCTGCTTTTGGTTAACTCACTCATTATGATCATTTCTAGTTCAATCCATTTGTCCACAAATTTTGGGAATTCCTTGTTTTTAATAGCTGAGTAGTATTCCATAGTGTAAATGTACCACAGTTTCTTTATCCATTCTTCAACTGATGGACACTCAGGCTGTTGCCATGTTCTGGCTATTATGAATAAGGCTGCTATGAACATGGTTGAGCAAATTTTCTTGTTGTGTGCTGGAGCATCTTCTGGGTATATTCCAAGGAGTGGAATAGCTGGGTCTTGAGGAAGCCCTATTCCCATTTTTCTGAGATAGCACCAGATAGATTTCCAAAGTGGCTGTACTAGTTTGCATTCCCACCAGCAATGAAGGAGCGTTCCTCTCTCTCCACATCCTCGCCAGCATGTGGTGTCGCTTGAATTTTTGATCTTAGCCATTCTGATGGGTGTAAGATGGAATCTCAGAGTTGTTTTGATTTGCGTTTCCCTGATGACTAAGGAGGTTGAGCATTTCTTTAAGTGTTTCTCAGCCATTTGATATTCCTCTGTTGAGAATTCTCTGTTTAGTTCCAAGCCCCATTTCTCAATTGGGGACAGCGGGGAGGACATCCTATTGGGACTCTAGATGAGAGAAGCATGGGAGAATAGCAAAGTAGAAGGATCCAGAGGGTCCTAGAAACCTACAAGTAGAACATTATGATAGGCAGATTTGGGCCCAGGGGTCCTGCTCAAACTAAGGCACCAGCCAAGGACAATACAGGTGGTAAACTTTAAACTTCTACCGAGATCTAGCCAATGGACAGAACATTCTCCACAGTTGAGTGGAAAGTGGGGTATGACTTTCACACGTACTCTGGTGCCTCATATTTGACCACATCCCCTGCAGGGGGAGACCTGGTGGCACTCAGAAGAAGGATAGCAGGTTACCAAGAAGAGACTTGATACCCTATGAGCATATACAGGGGGAGGAAATCCCCCTCAGGAACAGTCATAGGGGAGGGGAATAAGGGGAAAATGGGAGGGAGGGAAGAATGGGAGAATACAAGGGATGGGATAACCATTGAGATGTAACAAGAATAAATTAATTAAAAAAAAAAAAGAAAGAAAACTGAGTCTACACTGGTCTGGTAAAGCATAACACCTTTCTGAGAATGCCAGTGGCCACCACTCAGAGCCTGAGAATATTCCTGAAACCAAGTCAAGGCTGATGGACTTCTGAAAGAAAAGACACACACACACACACACTTGAAAGTAGGAGATTATGACAGTGTGAATTACCACGTGGGCTCCTGTTAGAGACTCCTGAGCTGATGTCTGTGTGTTTTGATCCGAGAAGTTGTTTGGAATGCCTGCTTCTTCTCTTCTGTGCAAGCATTGGTGGACAGATGCTCAGCAGAGGTTGTTATTATAATACTAAATATTATTGCAGCATTTTATTATACTATTTATTATTATACTAATTATTATTATACTATTATTATTCTATTAATATTTATTTCATTGTTAATGTGGTTGTTCTTGTTCCTAAAAGACAGCTCTGTTATATTTCAAAACATCCTTCTAGGGCCTATTGGCTGACTCTCAGTTTTTTTTGTTTTTTGTTTTTTTTTAACTGTGGTTTTCAATTACTTACAGCTATTATATTTTCTCTTGTCTATGTAATTTATTAATATTAGTCATTGTGGAGTTTCCTTCTGTTCTCCCTACTGTGTTGATTCTTTCTGCTTTTCTTCATTTAGTTTATTTGATTCTGTCTCCTTCTTCCATGTTGAAGGATGCCCATAAGAGGATATGTTAATATTTTGTTTTTATTTATTTATTTTTATGTGTGTGGTGTTTTTCCTGTATGTTTGTACGTGTGTTCCTGGTACTCTCAAAGGCCAGAAGAGAGTGTTGGATCTCTTGGAACTGGAGTTAAAAACAATTGTGAGCCACTATGTGGGTACTGAGATTTGAACCCTGATCCCATGAGAGAGTAGCCAGTGTGCTTAACCACTGAGCCATCTTGACAGCCTCCAGTTGATATGCTAATTTTGGGTAGTCTTTTAGTGTGTTTCAGAGACCTAGCAACAATACATGTGATAGGTAGTATATTATCCATAATAGTATATAATGTGTTATATGTATGCTAATGCACTATGTATTTATTGTATATATAAGAAATACAAGGGGTCTGGAGAGATTGCTCAGAGGTTAAAAGCACTGTCTGTTCTTACAGAGGTCCTGAGTTCAATTCCCAGCAACCACATGGTGGCTCATAACCATCTATAATGAGATCTGGTGCCCTCTTGTGGCAGGCAGGCACACATGCAGGCAGAACATTGTATACATAATAAATAAATCTTTAAAAAATACGAATATGTAAAAATACTTATTTGTGTAATGTTATTAATTTTCTATTGTTTTATCACAGAATATCACAAACACGGTGTTTTTAAATAACTTGCATTATTAGCATACAGGTCTACAGGTCAGAAGCACCAGTGTGGGGAGCAGGGCTCCAGATACATCTCCTGCTGGGAGGCAGGATTTTTGAAAGTGTCTGGTGCTGAAATGACTAGAGCATAGGCTGGGCCAGCAGGTAGAGCCTCCATTGGTGGGGCCACTGGTGGGCACCAACTTTATTGGCCTAGTGGCTTAGAGAGAGAGAGCATGCTTCCTGGGAGCTGCTATTTGTTTTGCTTTTGTTCTCCCCAGAGAGCTCTGGCCCCACCTCTTGAGTCCTCTTTTTGCAGAACAACTTGCAAAGTCACCTAAGAAGAAAGAGGAAGTAAACAGAGGATGAGGATGGGGAAAGAGGGGAGGGAGAGGGCAGAGGGAGGGAGAAGAGAAAGAAGTTTTTGCCCAAGTGATACTTCCATGGACTTTAGACTCTCTTCTTAGAGGTTCATGAACAGGAAACTGGACTTGGCTAGGCTGGGCCTCTTGTCCAAGGCTCTGAGGCGTTTCCTGCCCCACAGTCTTCACTGTAACCAGTGGCATATCAAGTTCTTCCTATACCCTCTTCCTCTTCTGGGGCCCCTTCTATGTAGGGGAGCCTGAGTAGCTGCTTTTGAAGGACATGTGTTGGGTCCATCTGAGTAATCTCTTTGGTGCTGCACAGTGGTGGTAACACAGCATATGCATAGGCGCTGTGCACATTCAAAGAGGTCGGACTTTGCAGGCGCCACCGAGAGGCATCCTCAGAATGCCGCCTCGTGCATTTGCCAAGACGGCAAATGCCAGTCAGCTGTGTTATTCACATGGGGGAAAATTCGTAAGGAAGAGATTTTTAATCAGATTCCAACCGAGTCCTTGTTACCTCGAGGTCACTGACCCAGTCACGGGCGCCAGTCACAGTTCTCTCTTACCTCACCCAGTCACCTGTGTGTTTTCCACACTGGCAAGGGTGTCAGCATCTCTTGCTGTCAGTTCTTTTCTTGTGTCCTCATTCTGAGCTGCCGCGGTCCAATGTGTGTTCCTCCAAAGCTCATGTGCTCAAGTTTAACCTTTACGACACAGCTTCAGTGGGCTCCTCCCTTAGAGATGAGTGGGGCCTGAGGGATCTGCCCTCATGGAAGAGATGGGTGTTGATGAAAGGGCATCCGTTTCACCTGTTCCCCGCAGCGGACACTAGGCACACCTCTCCTGCATAGCGGCTGCCTGAGCCTCACCTGGGGTGTTGATAGGGAAGTGTCACTGGGTCTTCTATTCCCTGATCTTGGACTGCTCATTCTCCAGAGCTATGAAAGATACATAGATACATTTATACTACCTTTTTTTAAGCTAAAAGAGAGGCCTGACAAACCACCATTTTTTTTTTTTATTGCCTTTGAGCCTTGCAGCTACCTCTGTGACTGACATATTTCCTTTTGGATCAGCATTTTCTCTAGAAAAAAAAAAAGTCATTTAATAGTATCATAAAACTATATTTAATTGCCTAAAAGGGAGAAAATGCACCTGATACTAAAAATCAGACACCCATGTGGCTCCTTTGCACTACCAGGGAGCCTTTCACTGGTTCCTGCCTTTTTCTTTTCTTAAAACATTGAAATCTGCTATCAAGTGAGTAAAATATTTATGAAATCATTGTGATAATTTTAAACACTCTGCCAGGAAGCTAAGTGTTGGATAATGATCGAGATGCAGGGCTGCATTTTTAGGCAGGGGTTGTGTCAGCATCCTTTTAAGCCTTGGATGAAATTACTTTTTCTTAGAACATTGTCTTCAGTTCGTAGCAGATGAAATATTAAATAAATATGCAAGCCTCAGGGGCTTCTGCAGCCTCACCAAGACTTGGCTTTATTGATGTACTCTTTGATGTCCTGTGTGCTTTTCAAATATGTCATGCATTTTCTAAGATAAATTCCTCAGGCTGAGGCAGCGTGGAGGGCAGAGAGCCAGAAGCAGCAAGGTTCAGGCCTCATTCTTTCCTTTTGTCCAAGTGAACTGATCTAAATCTTATTTGTTACTTTGAAGAAATTTTCCATTAACATACACCCCTATTCCTTCCAGTGAGAGACAATTAAAGCCATTATTTGAGCGACACATCTGCCTGTAGGCAAGGGCTGCTTGTCTGTTTACTCTTTGGTATGTGAAAAATTATTCATGCCTAATTTTCACTCTAATTAACTTGTAAGTCATGTTCACTGATCAATTTGGAAAGGAATTCAAAAGACCATATAAGAGATTTGGAAACCATTAGAGTTTTAGAAGGATATTCATACTTAGGGGCAATTAGTTTTGCTGTATTGCTTTAAAGATACACACACATATTTATATATACACATATATAGTAACGTCCTTAACAAAATTTATTTTTATCAAATTTTAGAAATGGTGCATAAAGATTACAAAATGCAATTAAAATATAATCTGCTGGATTATTTATGAATTTTGCTTGTTTGCTGATTATTCTTCTCGATAAAGCGATGTGTTGATATAAGTTGGTGGGCCCTGTACAAAAAAAGATCAGTATCACATGCCTCTTGGGTTGTTTTGATCCTGAGAGTTTGGTAAGGTGAAGGTGTTTAATTTCTAAACTCCTTGATTTTCTCATTTGTGACATGGAACCACAAGACTGTGACTACATAAGGAAATGTATGTTTAGAATTAATATTTTCATCACTGTCACTGTGATGCTAGTAGGAAAAGTAGCATACCACATTTATCCCCCTTTTTTTCTATTGTGCATTTTTTGTGGAAATTTCTTTGTCATATATATGTGATGCAAAGACACAAAAATGTTTTTTAAAAATATGTGTAGGTATTTTTTTTCATGTATTTCTGTACCACATGTGTGCCTGGTACTCATGGAGTCCGGAAGAAGCAGTTGGGTCTCCTGGAACTGGAGTTACAAATGGCCATGTGGGTGCTGGTATTTGAACCTGTTTCCTCTCAAAAAAAACAATCATTACAATCATTGCTTTTAACTACTGAGCAATCTTTCCAGCCAGGAGTCACTATTCTAAAGTTCTTCTTGTGTGACTATGTAGCTATAACTTCTCTACTAAGAAAAAACTAAAACAGACATTTCATCTAATCTTAAAAGCAAAACTTACAGAATGATGAAACACACAGGTATATCTTTTCCTTGTCTGAGTACTTCATCAAGAAGACAATAGTTAGTGCAGTTGAGGGCTTGTTGTCGACAACATCAAAAGTATAAGAAAACAGGTGAGATGCAAAAGCAGATAATAGAACACACGAGTACTGTCAGAAGTGCTTGGAACCGCAGTTGTGTATGTGCCAAAAAGACTCAAAGGAAAACATGAATATAAGTAATGAGTGAATTTTTACGAGGAATCTCAGCAGTAAAATACACACACACACACACACACACACACACACACACACACACACACAGAATCAGAAGTCTAGCAACAAAAAGAAAATGTCTAAGAAGACATTTGTTGAAGTATAAAGGACAAATGATGAAATAAATAGAAGTTATAATCACAGTGGACAATAACCTGAATGTATTAATAAATGTTTTAACATGAATGATTTAAGTATTCCAATTGAAAGGCAGGTTTGGGAATGAAGCTCAGGGGTAGAGTGCTTGCCTAATATGCTCAAGATTCTGGGTTCAGCCACCAGAACCAGCACAGTTAGCACTATACTACTGTCTATAAATAAAAGAGCAAGTTTAAAAATAACAATTGATGTTTGTCATATGCTTTAAATAAGGAGCTAATTTTGAAAGTATTAACTATGCCAATATGAAATAATGGAAGCCAGAATAACTAACTTAATTCTGGTCAAGTTGACTTCAGAATGGTGACCATCTCTGGGAGGAAGTGGATAACAACAAAATAATAGAGGAACTGAGTCTATGAAAAGGTACAGAGATGCTCATGCCTGCATACCTGACTGTGGTGTGTCACAGGAGAAGCAGACACAGGCACCATTGCAGTGAATGAGCTCAACTGCCCTAAGAAAATGGAAGATGAAACAAGTAGGAAATAAGAGATGTGTGGGAGGTGTCACAGGTGGCCACGTTAAGCAAATTCTGGACCATAAGTATTTACAAAGCAAGATGTGTATAAACAGGCCACAAGAGAGAAAAGAGATCTTAAGAAAAAGTGTGTGTGTGTGTGTTGAAATCAAGTGCTTACACAGAAGTTTCTAGATCTGGAATGCATATATTGTAGAAAAAAAAAGATATAGAAAATCAATAACTTAAGCTTTTCTCCCAGGAAACTAGAGAAATTGCAGCAATTTAAGCTGAATTGAAGCAGAAAAAAATAATAAATGTTAAGAGAAGAAATAAATGCAACTGTGGACAGAAGAATAATATTAAAAATTGGCAAAAGCAACAATGGGCTCTTTAATAGATCAATAGCATTGATTATTTCCCTGCTGGAATGACCAAGATAAAAGGAGACAGTCGCAGATGATCAATATCAGAAACAAAAGGAGGGCCATCACTACTGATCCAATGAGACTAGAGGGACGGAAGAGATGATGTAAGTACTATGTGGCCAGTCTTGACAGGTGGATCCAGGCCCAGGGGGCTCTGCTCAAACTATTGCACTAACCAAGGATGATACAAGTAGTAAACATCAAACCCCTACTCTGATCTACCCGATGGACAGGACATTCTCCACAGTTATGTGGAGAGCGGGGACTGACTCTAGCATGAACTCTGGTGCCCCATATATGACCACCTCCCCTTGGTGAGGAGGCCTGATGGCACCCAAAGAAAGAATAATCAGGATATCAAGATGAGACTTGATAGTCTATGACCATATAGTTGGGGAGGATGTTCTCCTCGGTCTTAGACCTAGGGGAGGGGAATAGCGTGAAAGCGGGAGGTAGGGAGGAATGGGAGGATACAAGTGATGGGATAACAATTGAGTTGTAATCTGAATAAGTTAATTAAATTAAAATTTACAAAAGCAATTACAAATATAAGGACTTAAACCAGAATTTCTCTAAAGAGCTTTGTTTGTGCGCTTCATTCTCCGCATAGCTGTACATAGCAATTATACATTTCGGTTTTGCACCAAGTTTGGTGTTAATCTGAGTCTGCAAATCTACGAATTCCAGGACATCTGTATGACAGCACTTATCTCCCACCCCCACGGAATCCAGTGCTGATGTTTCCCTGTAGATGTTTCCTTCTCAGCAGGATCCAGGATGAGTTCATTCTTAGATGTTCACTCTAGTTCCCACATGATCTTGCAGAGGAAGGGAAATCACAGAGGACCATGACAGACCTTTCAGGGACCCAAATGAGAATTCATTCAGCACTTTTACTCACATTCTGTTGGGTGTAATGAAGTCATGTCTCTTCACTGCCATGAAGCCTGGGGAATTATTAGATGCTCAGTAAGAAATCTAGTCTTAGCTAGACAAAAGTAGCTCAGGTGGGATTGCACTAGACTGAAGAGAATATAGCCTTGCATTTGTCAAAATATGCCCATATGTTCACAAAGTATTATTCCTCCCTGTGTCTCATGTATTTTCTGTACCCAGAATTCTATCATTCTTGGATGATATTGTAGCCTATTCTGGTCTGTATAGAATCCTCTTGAAGGTATCTCATAATTATACTGACATATTCTCTTTGATTTCCATCATATAATGATAAAATGGAGACAGAAAACACCAACAGACATATTACACTAGCATGTGGAGAAGATGGCTACTTTTAAATGTCACTGTCCCTAGGATCACTGGTAAGAAAGCAGGAATAAAGATTGCCTAGGCCAGGCTGGCTTGTTACCATGCTTTTGGGGATTGTCTTGACTGCCTTAATTATTGGGATGACCCAGACTGACTGTGGGCAGCATCATATTAGGAGCTGAACCTCGGACTGTGTAAGTGTGGATAACTAAGCTGAGTAGTAAGCAAGAGAGTAAGGATTCGGGCATGTATTCCTACTCAGCTCTTGGCTGTGGATAGGATGCTTTAAGTTCCTGCTCTGACTTCCAGGATATTATGACCTGTAAGCTAGAATGGCAAGCCAAATACAGCCATTTTCTCCAGAGTTGCCTTTTTTTCAGGGGGTTGTTTACCACAGCAATGGGAATGAAATCAGATCAGGGGAGACATAACATTGAATGGTGTGACACTGTCAGTATGTCCCTTGGCAGTCATATAGGTTCCTCAAACTCAGCTTAGAAAATTCCTGTAGTCAGACCATGCCACCTTCTCTGGGTGAAAATCATTGACTTATTGTCTGTCCTCTGTGTCCTCTAATTCTGCTTGGTTCTTGTCCATCAGTTCATTTGATGGTTGGAGAGCATGTTTTTTCTCAGAATTCTAAGCTCTGATAGCCTCCCTGAAAATAGAGCAGGATTGGCTTAGACAATTAAAGTCTTTTAAATTGAGTCATGTGGATTCCTTGGCAATACAATAAAAAAAAAAAAAAAAAAAAAAAAAAAAAAAAAGCACTTGATCCTTATCTCCTTATGCCCAGCCACTTAAATATGCTCATGATCTCATTGAAAGTTCTTTGTAGAACATAATTCTGTCTGGTTTGTAGAATGTCTTGTGCCTTTCCAAGCTAAATGACAGGTGCCTTGGATTATAGAGAATCTTCTGAGAAGGCCTTATTCTTCACTTGAGTTTTAGGAGATGAAATCATCCATTCTATAGAACTCTCAGCAGGGTGTTTTCTTTTCTTTTCTTTCTTTTTAGCTAACTTGTTTTTTACATTTTTTATTAATTTATTCATATTACATCTCGATTGTTAGCCCTTCCCCTGTTTCCTCCCATTCTTCCCTCCCTCCCACTTCCCCCTTCTCCCCTCCCCTATATCTGTGATTGAGGGAGACCTCCTCCCCCTATATATGCTCTTAGAATATCGAGTCTCTTCTTGGTAACTTGCTATCCTTCTTCTGAGTGCCACCAGGCCTCCCCATCCAGGGGACATGGTCAGAAAAGGGGCACCAGAGTTCGTGTGAGAGTCAGATCTCACTCTCCACTCAACGGTGGAGAATATCCTGTTCGTCGGCTAGGTCTTGGTAGGGGTTCGAAGCTTACTGCCTATATTCTCCTTGGCTGGTGCCTTAGTTTGAGGAGGACCCCAGGACCCAGATCTGCCTGTTATAAAGATCTTATTATAGGTTTCCAGGACCCTGTGGGTCCTACTATTTCCCCATTCTTCCATGCTACTCTCGCCTACAGTCTCAATAGGATGTCCTCTCTTCTGACCCACTTTTTTGGTAAGTAACGTTTTTCATGGTACGTATCCCTTGGACTAGTGTTTTAATATAAGTGAGTATATACCGTTTGTCTCTTTTTGCTTCTGGGTGAACTCACTCATTATGATAATTTCTAGATCAATCCATTTGTCCACAAATTTCGGGAATTCCTTGTTTTTAATAGCTGAGTAGTATTCCATAGTGTAAATGTACCACAGTTTCTTAGTCCATTCTTCTACTGAGGGACACTTAGGCTGTTTCCATGTTCTGGCTATTATGTATAAAGCAGCTATGAGCATATGTCCCTGTTGTGTGGTAGGGCATTTTCTGGGTATATTCCAAGGAGTGGAATAGCTGGGTCTTGAGGAAGCCCTATTTCCATTTTTCTGAGAAAGCGCCAGATAGCTTTCCAAAGTGGTTGTACTAGTTTGCATTCCCGCCAGCAATGAAGGAGTGTTCCTCTCTCTCCACATCCTCGCCAACATGTGGTGTCATTTGCGTTTTTGATCTTAGCCATTCTGATGGGTGTAAGATGGAATCTCAGAGTTGTTTTGATTTGCATTTCTCTGATGACTAACGAGGACAAGCATTTCTTTAAGTGTTTCTCAGCCATTTGATATTCCTCTGTTGAGAATTCTCTGTTAAGTTCTAAGCCCCATTTCGCAATTGGGTTGTTTGGTTTTGTGGTGTTAAATTTCTTGAGTTCTTTATATATTTTGGATATTAAACCTTTGTTAGATGAAGGGTTGGTGAAGATCTTTTCCCACTCTGTAGGCTGTCGCTTTGTTCTACTGACAGTGTCTCCTGCCCTACAGAAGCTTCTCAGCCTCATGAGGTCTCATTTATTAATTGTTGACATTAAGGCCTGGGCTGTTGGTGTACTGTTCAGGAAGTTGTTTCCTGTGCCTATGTGTCCCAGGCTCTTCCCCACTTTTTCCTTTAACTGAATTAATGTCTCTGGTTTTAAGTTGAGGTCTTTAATCCACTTGGACTTGAGTTTTGTGCATGGTAACAAATAAGGGTCCAGTTGTATTTTTCTACATGTACATATCCAGTTAGACCAACACCATTTGTTGAAGATGCTATCCTATTTCCATTGAATAGATTTGGCTTCTTTGTCAAAAATCAAGTGAGCAAACTTGTGTGGATTCATCTCTGGGTCTTCAATTTGATTCCATTGATCCACCAGCCTATTGCTTTGCCAGTACCATGCTGTTTTAATTACTGTTGCTCTGTAGCACAGCTTGAGATCAGGTATGGAGATTTCTTCGGAGGATCTTTTATTGTATAGGATTGTTTTTGCTATTCTGGGTTTTTTATTTCTCCATATGAATTTGAGAATTGATCTTTCAATATCTTCAAAGTATTTTGTAGGTATTTTTATAGGAATTGCGTTGAATCTGTAAATTGCTTTTGGTAAGATGGCCATTTTTACTATGTTGATTCTCCTGATCCATGAACAAGGTAAATCCCTCCATCTTCTGATGTCATCGTCAATCTCTTTCTTCAGAGGTTTAAAGCTTTTTTTTCGAATAAGTCCTTCACTTGCTTGGTTAGAGTTACTCCTAGATATTTCATATTGTTTGTGGCTATAGTGAAAGGAGTAGTTTTCCTAATTTCTTCCTCTCAGCAAGGTGTTTTCATTAAAACCTTTTAAAAATTCCTACTCATTCTTTGAGATCTAGAATTGTCAACTTCTTCAATCGGGCAAGAATCTAAATGTCTTGACTTTCCCCTGTTGTCTTTCTCCCAATTTCTGTTACAGGACTAAAGATTTTACTGGCATGTTTGTGGTGCATCATGAGTATCAAGAGACATTATGTATCCAGAATATACTCTTGTCCATCCACCTGGTTAGAGCTATACTTCAGAAGGTATATAGTGTTTGCTCAAGGTATTTTGCCTTTAGGATATGATAAGATTGTATTTTTGCTAACTCCTTTGCCATTGCACAGCTCACACCATTACCTTCACAACCAATACCTTCACAACCGTCACCTTCCTGACTATCATGTTCATAGCCATCACCTTTATAGCCAACACATTAATAATCATCACCTCTAAAACCATCAGCTTCATAGCCATCACCCTTGTAACTATCACCTGTGTAGCCACCGCCTTCATAAGCAGGACCTTTATAACCAATACCTCTATAACCAATACCTCCATGACCAACACCTCCATAACCAACACCTCTATAACAATCACCTCCATAACCAGCATCTCCATAGCAATCACCTCCATAACTGTCACCTTCATAAACATTACTTTCATAACATCACCTTTGTGACCAACATATTCATAACTATCATTTATAATTATCACACAGGACCTCTAAGTAGCCAGACTGCAGAGAGGAGAGATTTGTTGAATCTGTCAAGCTGCCTGCAAGTTGTTGTGAGGACTTCAGGGTTGCAGGTTTTTGTACACCTGTGTTGCAGGTGAGCTTTTTCAGGAATAAAGCCACCTTTGAAATACCTATAAGTAACCTGCAAGTAACTTATTACCCATAGTCATTGATTCATTAAATTGGGATTTTGTGCAATTGTTACTTTGGTCTGTTGTGAGTTTTCCCTATACATGATGAATAAACAATGTGTGTGTGTGTGTGTGTGTGTGTGAGAGAGAGAGAGAGAGAGAGAGAGAGAGAGAGAGAGAGAGAGAGAGAGAGAGAGAGAGAGAGAGAGAGACTCCTCCAGGAAAGTCCTTCACCAGAGCTGAGCAGATGCTGTGTTGTGGAATGGCCTTGTGTTTCCAGCACTGATATGAGCTAACTAACCCTTTTTATTTCAGAAATGTCCAGGCTCAGGAAGTTTGTTACAGAAATGTCAAAACAGACTGATAAAGATAGACTAACTTTTCTAACAGCTGGAAGTTTATTTCTCATTCACACAGACTCCAGTGAGCACGGTCAATAGCAGACTTCCAGAATATGCTTCTCAAGAATCTAGACTTTCCCATCATGTAGTTCTGTACTCTGTAACAGCATTAATGTCACAGATGTAACATTATTCTTCTGCGTACTTGGTAATAAATAGAACAAAATGCGGAGGAGTGCAGAAGGGTGTTTAAAGTCTGTGGCTGGAAAAGCCAAACACTTGCACAGTTTTCTGCTGTAGGGTTGTTTGTTGGCTTCCTTTTTCTTTCATGCCTGGCATGTGAGATAAGTTTGAAGTGGAACATAAAGGGGCCTTATGGCAAGAATCTGGGCTTGAGGCAACAGAACAAATAAGAGAATCCTGAGTTTTCATTGATGATGAAGTGAGGGGTAAGTGAACTTTCCTGTGGGCTGAAGGAACTTCTAAGTGGGACTGGATTGAGATCATTTCGGAGATTCCTCCCAGGAGGACCAAGTTGGAGGAGAAAGAAATTCCAAAGTCAGGAGTCTGGGTTGACCACTATGGAGCTGAACCAAGCATGTCTTTTAACCTCTGAGAAGGAAACATCATCATTGTGGCCAAGAGGTCGTCTCTGGAGTCCCCAGTGAGAAGTGAGTCCAGAAGAAAATGATGTCCCACCCCAGAAACATCATGCGTTCTGTGTGTGACAGGAGCAGATAGAACCCTGTACGGCTGCCACACGGACTTCTCCATGAGGGGAAGGCTCTAACTGTGTCACCTATTTCACAGTGATGGTTTGTGAGTGGCCATGGACAAGGCTCTTCTGTGTGCCTCTTTCCTATTTGGGATTCCATACATCTTGTTCTTTGACTTGGAACAGCCTAGAGAGATTTTTATGTTGTGCATCTGTAGTAAAACAGATGTAATTAGAATTGTAGGCAAGTTCAGACAAACTTGCTGTCTGCCAGCGTTTTCTAAGGAAAGCTGTTCTCCTCAATATCATCCTGCCTTTGCCAATGCTTTTCTTTATTACTGAGCTAGAAAAATCACTTATGTAGATCCAAGTACACATGTCGGATTATTGCCTATAAAATTTTCATTTGACAACCTGGCAAGTGAATGAGAGCAGAGCATGAGCAGTCAAGGAGGCACACTGTCACGTGAAAATGGAGGAGTGCAGGAAGGGTTCCACTCTCACAGAAGACCAGTTTGGTCCCCAGAATCTATGTCAGCACATTCACCTATAACGTTAGGTCCAGGAGCTCCAATGCCATGTTCTGGTCTCTGCAGGCACTGCAGATATATGGTATACACCGACACATACACACACATACACATGTATTCCCACAAATAAAAATAAAAACAATTTTAAAATAGAGAACCAAGCATAAATGATGAATTATTTAATCGTAAGACCTTATCTGCAATCAACCTATCAGGTGAAGTTTAAATAAGTAACATTGTAGGAGTCATACCTTTGTGTGTGTTCTTTGATTTCTCAAGTGTTACTGAGGGAAGTGATTTGAGTTTTCTCAGTACAAGATTTTGGCCCTGTAGTTTGTCAGGGTATGATGGGTACTGTGTATGTCTGAATTTAGTGAGTGAAAATAATTCTAAAAAAATATTTTAATATTGTGAAAAAACTAACTGTAAGGTGCTATGGTCTGAGCAACAGTGATACATCCATGAGATCAGCTGGGCCTACTTGCAAAAGCAGTAGAATTGGGCCTTTATATTGTTGAAATTTTCTCCTAGAAGGATGGGAGGCCATTGGGCATTCACCAGCCCTCCCCTCTGAGCTCTTTGTGTGCAATGCAGCCTAATTTCATGATGTGTCAGACTCAGGGTGTAGCTAGAGTATATAGGCTGGGGGTGGGGACACAATCTATACAGTTGTGTGGAAGCCATCATCCATGCGGGCTGGAGACTGTCCAGTGTTGCTGCCCTGGGCTCCTACAATCCTATCATTAATCCCTCACACACGTACTGTTAAGAAGCATAATGAATTCACTGGTTTCTCAGGGCGAAGTGTGGTAGAACCATACTTTGGTTTGCTGTTGGGACCTTAGGAGGATGAAATAGACATTGTTCACATTTTAGCAACAACTGGAGGTGGTTTTCATCCCATGATCCTTTGAAAAGGCAAAATCCAAAATCCCAACGTTCTGGTTGTTAGACCAATGTCTGAGCAAAGCATCTAATCAGTCTGTCATAACATAAGAAGATGATTTTGTACTATTTCACCGAGGCTGGTCTTCCCCAGGATCCTTACATGTGGAAGAGAGAGATACAATATAAATAGAGGAAGGCGATATGAGAAGTGGGCTCAGGGGTGCTGCATCTGAAGCTGGACATTGACCAACCAATGAGGAGAGAATTTCTGTGATAGGAAAAGACAAGAAGATGAATTCTTCTCTTGGACAGCTGGTGTCACGTGGCTAGCTTAAGCCTCTCTGTTCTTCCCAAATAGAAATAATGAACAGATGAGGAGAGGTTCTTCTGGTATTTGTAGTTCCAGGTTCCTGAATGACCAGGAGACTTACAAATTCAGACTGTAAGTGAGAGAGGCCTGTTTCTTTGGGTTTAGAGGCCAGAGACTTATGGCCCTGAGCATTTAGGTTAGAAGGTCACTACTTTGAACTATGACAACTATCGTCTCAAGCAAATGGTAACCTTTGGAATCCTCAGCCTCAGGCTGCCATGAGTAACAGCAAGAGGCAGTGACTGTTAGCTTCTCAGCTCTTGGCTGAGCCTTGGAAGATAGGGACCTCAGCTTCTACAGCTTACGGTGCAAAGATATTCAGTTCTTATGGCTCAGAAGCCTCTTAGAACCCTTCCAGCAAGCCAAGCCAAGCCTCCACTTGTTCATCTTTGGCCAAATTCCTGTCTTTTTGAAGCCCTGCTTCTTGATGCTTTTGTCTCCCACATTTTTATCTCCTGCTCTCCTGCTGGGGCTGCTCCTCTGCACCTCTTTAGTTGCCTTTTCACTGCGACAGCTGCTACTTCTCTGTAGCTTTCAGCACCTTCAGTTTCCAGACTAGCCTGATCCATGAATGAAAACTATTAAAATTAGGCAAGAACGGAGAACCCAAGACAGCCTTCCTGTGAGCCAAGTTATCATCCCGTGGCTGAATCAAGTACCAAGCTGAACAGGGCGATAGCCAGAAGAGGAAGTGCAATAAAGGTGTTTGTACCCTAAATGGCATAGTCATTCATGCAAATGAAAGGTTACAATCTGCAGCAATCACTCAACTTTCTGTGGGCCACAGATGAAGTGCTTCCACTCTGATCTGGGTGAAGTGAGGCTCATCTTGAGGACATCAGGTTTTGTGGCTGCCAAAGGCTAGATAAGCCCTTTGTAATAGCCCTTAGTCATAGCTGGATAGTGCTTTCTGGAGCAGCAGTTACCTTTTGTAGCAAGCAACAGTGGCTGCAGTGTGTCTTCCTCAAAGAATCTGAGTCATGTTGAAAGCATCTAAGCTGCCAAGAGGTCAGTGTATCTAACTGTCAAAGAAGGGCTGGTTGGCTGTCAGTCCCCCTTTCATTAAGGAAGGATCTATTAGCTGCCTACTAGGAAGTCCAACCACCCTGACCCACCACATCTTGCTCATTTAAAGGGGATATAAACACTAAACAAAGTACTTTCAATAGAGGCCTACCTTTCATGAGAACTCTACTGATTTAACAACCTGCATGGTTTTTTAACAACACTTTTCTCTTAGTCAGAATCCCACAAGAGAGAGGCTGGCTCATTCTTGCTGCTCAGTGTCCTATGGATTGTGTGTACTTGATTGAGCCTTATCTTAGTTATTTTCAATTGTTGTGATGAGACACCATGACCAAGGCAACTTAGAAAAGAAATAATTTATTGGGTCGCTATAGTTTAAAAGATTACATATAGTCCCTGACCCTCATGGGAGGGACCAGGGCAGCAGCCAGGCAAGTATGGCACTGGAGCAGTAGCTGAGAGCTCACATCTTGAGGTAATCACCACAAGTCATGGAGAAGGCAGATTGTAAATGGCACAGGGTCAAGGCGCACTCTCAGTGGCATACCTCCTCTAATAAGGCCACACCTCTTAGTCCTTCCCAAACAGTTCTACCAACTAGGGACCAAGTATTTAAATATGAGATTCTGGGGCCCAGTGTCTTTCAAAACACCACAGGAACCATTTAATACTTTTAAAACTATGATCTGAGATGATAATTTTGTGTTTTATAAGCCATTATCATTGTGGCATTCTTACATGAGAGATAGACAACTAATGTTAGAATAGTTGCTAAATTTAATTCAACATAATGTAGTCATACTAAGTGCAAATTAACTTGTTTTACAACCTTACCACCTGCTCTTTATTATTTGCCTCTATTTGTCTATTTTTTTTTCTACTCAGAACCTTGCAGGGAAGTATGGAAGTCTCACTAATTCCCCAGATTGGAAGATTCTAGAAATTGCTTGTATATAAAACTTTTTATAGAGTTGTAAATTGTTTTCTAAGTGTATAAATTATCCTTCAATTGTTTGTTGATCTGAGATGTGTGTGACTTTTTTTTGTTTTGTTTTGTTTTTGGTCAAGTACTAATGCATGATAGGAAAGTCAGATTTCAGAAAGCAATTAGAAAGGTAAATGCTGTCATTGGTAACCTCAAAACTGTAGAAGGAGCAACATCATAAAGAAAGGAGATAGAAAGAGCTTCAAAGAGTGGGAGTGAAATAATTTTAATGACCTGTCAACTGCTGCATCCCATGTTAGCCAATGGTGAGAATAGGAAAGTAGATGTGGCCCACAAGCCCACCTCTAGTTCTAGGGAACAGATGACTTAACAACTCTTTACATATAAAGACTTACTTAAGGATTGTGCCTTATCTTCCTGTGTTAATCAGTCAAGTACTGCATAATTTATTTAGCCCAATTCAGGGTAGAGATGTACATTGACAGACATATACTAAGTCAGACTATGGTGAGCCATAATCCTAGAGAAATCTGTTCCTGAACTTTCTAGAAGGGTATTCAATAAAGGTGACTGTGTTCCCTTACTGCTGCAGGGCTTATAAACTGGCTTTCCTCAATAAGAAAATGTGTTGATGGAGTGCTGTGAGATGGTAGTTGATATTTTAAATGCCTAAGATGCACGAGATGGGAAGAAATAAATTCCAGGCTGATGTAATTGGGTGTCACATGCAGTTACTGGTTGAAATACAGCTCCAGTGACTAAATCATTTATTGATTGGTTAGATTAAACTAACTTAAGGAGGGCAATTTAAATATAAATGCTAATTGCTGTCACAAAAAATGAAAGACATTTTAATTATTTCTGACAGACTATCTAATAGCAAGCAATTGGAATAACATCAGGGGGAAGGCATTTACTCTGTGAGATGGCTAATCTAGATAGGGTTGGGAAATCTACATGAGATGTAAAGCACATCTCTGGGTATGTTTGTGATGGTTTTCCATACCATTAGATAGTTCTTCAGGGCTCTGAGTTAATGAGTGGTTTAATCCATTGATAGATTTTTAAATGTGAGTAAAGCAAAAGGTTGTAGCAGAACTGTGCAATGTGGGTCCTCGCTGGTAGATGTGGGTTACTGAAAGCATCTATGTTTCCCTAGCCGTATCATACTTCGGGGGCACCGTCTCTGCTGGGGTCACTAGGGGCATGCCCTTGAAGGCTAGCTCTTCCTCTGGCTCCTTTGTGCTAAGGTCTTCTCAGGTTCTTGTGGTGTGAGGTGCTTCCTCAGGCCACTCCTGCCATGGTGACACCCTCTGAAACTATAACGCAAAGCAAACGTTTCCTCCCCTAGATTGCATTTGTCAGGTTTTTGGCTATAGCAATGAGAAAGTTAAATAATTCTTAATCCCTCATGTTTCTCAACAAACACTGTAGCTGATGCCACTGCTTTCTGATGGCATTTTTTAAACAATTAAGTTTTCTTCTTTCTCTTCTGTGCTGTATGTGGTGTGTTTTGCAATGAACATTCATTGCGAATATTGCTCAAATGATCTAAGAGATTAGGAGGTGATTTAAATTATGGCATAATTTTCTTATGAAATATGCCTGTGTAATTTGAGGTTGAGCTGTTAATATTGTTAAACTTTGAAAAAGCCATTTTGGTTTTTATTCTGACTTGGGGAACATGAAGTACCATTAAACTTGTAGCCGCTAAATAATCCTTGTTTGTTTTCTTTCCTTGTAGTGGATCAATACACACCATTGTATTTATATACAACAATTTATTTTTCACAAAGTGCGCAGTTAAGTACGGAGAACTAACTAGGAAGCCCCACTACATGCATTTAAAGAGTCTGATCACATGGGCTCATTTCTTCTGACATTGTTCCACGAACTAATTTAATTGTTTTCACAGTATGCATTAGTCACGCGCGCGCACACACACACACACACACACACACACACACACACACACACATTGTTGTTTTGACTGTACAATTTTCTGTATGAAGGTGTCAGGTCCCCTGGAACAGGCATTTACAGACAGTTGTCAGTTGCCGTGTAGGTGCTGGGAATGGAACCAGGGTCCTCTACCTACCTCACGCCCTACACCACATATTCCATATTATTGGCTTCTTCTTTTCTTCTTTGCTTTTTTCTTTTTAAACCTTTCTGCCTACACTTCAACTCCTAAAGTCACCTCTTTTCGGTCCCTTTCAAAGCCATTGGCTCCCTGAGCATCCATGCTCCATCTTTGAAGCCCTGGCTCTGATCTGTGCCTCTTCAGGATGACTTCAAGATCCACTGTGTCTTTTCCTCTCCCCTCTACAATTTGTCTCATGCCTCCTGGCTCTCCACAAGCCTGGCTTGCATTGTGTCCACCTCACAGCTATTTTACTTTCATGCTTGGAACCTAACTACTGAGGGGTGTGTGTGTGTGTGTGTGTGTGTGTGTGTGTGTGTGTGTGTGTGTGTGTGTGGTTTGTCAGAAGTAATTGAATAACTGTCTTTTTTTTTTTGTTTGTTTCAAAGATGAAGTCAGTAAGTAAGCTTTTTAAAAAAAATACGTATTGAATAACCTGCTCCCCTTTTGGCATTTCCTTCTGTATCTGCTGCCTCTCTACTTCTTCTGCCTATTTGCTCATCTCCATCTTCATTTTTAAAAAATATTTTTTCTTCCTTTTTACAATAAAATAGAAAGAGCCTCAGTGATTGCAAATGGATCTCAAGGCTTCGACAAGCTCTGGGCTCAGTAGGAGTGCTCGTCTCGCTGAGCCTTTCATGTTTGTGTCAAAGAAGGAGCTTTGGACTTGAAGTCTAGATAGCTAAGGAGGGATTTCAGGACATAATAGGTGTTGCAAAAAAAATCTATTGTTTCATTCTTCTGAATGCAGAAAGGGGAATGTATTCAATAAGAGTCAGCTTTCAGGTGTAAGTAATACTTATGCGTAGGCCACGGGGATTAAAAAAAAAAACCTGTTATGTTTACCAAACACCTATTGCGAAGTAAGGACCAAATCAGCCAATTTCACATTATCAAATTTAATCTTTTTACCATTGCACATGTCACACATAAGAATTAATAAGAGCTTGAGTTAGGAGAGATGAACCACTCTCTTAGCAAGTGGCCAGGGAAGGACCTGATAAATGAGCCAGCCTTACCCTTCCTATTATCATGTGCAGAAACAGTACCTAGACCCGATAAGGTCTCTAATTATTGTATTTGTTTAGAAAGGTTAAAAAAGGAGGTCATCTGTCTGCATGCATCTTGCCTGTGTGTGTGTGTGTGTGTGTCTGTGTGTGTAGGAAGAGTTTTCTAAGATGATTTTAGATGCTGTTGGATGAAATCCCAGGGAAGAAGGAAGCAGTGTTTTGAGAGCATCCTTATTGAGGTATTTCTTATCTTGTCTACTGCAGGCTACAACATCTAACCCTCTGAAAGTCCCCAATAGATTTTTAGGTCAAAATGAAATTGTGTTTGTTTTCTGTGTTATTACTTTTCAAGAGAGCAATTTATGGTGCAAATGCCACCTGAGATTGTGACTGACAAGAAGTCCCATGTTGAGGAAGAAATGTGGCCAGACCCAGTTACTGCATCTGGTACTGTAAAATTCTGTGTTTGATAGGGTTAACTCTTACGTTAGTGATTTTCTTTATACATCTTTTTTTTTTAAAGTACTAGCACTGAATGTAGTTAGTACATCACTGTTGATGGGATTTTCCCATGCTTAAAGCCTCTAAACCACGTACAGTTTAATGAAAGTATATGCTATTCAAAAGGAATGGAAAGAGCTTCTATGCACTTCTGCACAAAAGTGATGAGTCTTGGTGAATCAATGACTCAAGGGGTATTATATTCATGTCTATTTCTGTCAATAGCTGTGACAAGTAGTGCAAGATTTTTTTTTTAATTTGTAGATTCAACTTATTTGTATTTATTTTTTTTTTTCATTTTAATTTGTTTACTTTATATCCCAATATTAGTTCCCTCCCTCATTGCCTCCAGGTCCTGCCCTCTCTCCCTCATACTTTCTCCCCTAGTCCTTAGAAAGGGGGAGCCCTCCTCCCCTAACATATGACCTCAGCCCAACAAGTCTCATCTGCATTGCCTGAATCCTCTTCCTCAGTGGCCTGGCAAGGCTGTCCTGTCAGGAGACCAGGTCCCTGTCAGAAAAAGTCCCTACTCCCCATATTATGAGACCCACAAGGAAACTGTGCTGCCTGTCTACCACATCTGAGCAGAGGGGTGGAACACAGGGAGTCTTATGGAAGAGTTGGGGAATAGAAGGACCTAGACGGGTCAGGAGATCCACAAGGAAACCAGTGGAACCAACAAATCTGGGTGGAGGAGGCAGGGTGCTGCAGAGACTGATGCACCAACCAAGAACCATTTATAGAAAAGATATTTCTTATACATAAGAAATAAAATAAATGATTGATTATGAAGTTAGCAGAGTCAGGAGTTAAGAGTCATCTTAAACTCTATAACAAGTTCAAGGCCAGCCAGATCCTGTCTTAAAAGTAAAAATAAGTTCTCTGGGTTGTTTTGGGGGGAGGAAGTCTCCCTCAGTCACAGTCATAGGGGAAGGGAGTAAGGGGAAAATGGGAGGGAGGGAGGAATGGGAGGATACAAGGGATGGGATAACAATTGAGATGTAATAAGAATAAATTAATAAAATAAAATTAAACAATTTTTTAAAAAGTAAAAATAATTAAAGCATGTAAGAACATCAATAATTTTATTTTATTAATGAATTGTAAATTGTTATTTTTATTTATTTTTAAAATTTTTTTTATTAATTTATTCTTGTTACATCTCAATGTTTATTCCATTCCTGGTCCTATAATTCTGATAACTGACATGTACCTACCAGAAGGATAAGATTGCCTTTATGGTTATACCATATGCATGCAAACTAAATTATCACTAGAAAATCATCTGTAGATAGGAAAACACAAATGTTGAAAAGTAATAAATTTAAATTTAGTCATTAGGCTAACACTGCAGATATGACAGAAACAGACAGCATACTTAGGAGAACTCCAGACCCTATTGAAATTACTGTAGGCTCCACAAAAGCCATGGAAACATGCCAGTGCCCTTGACAACTTTCCCAAGATCAACATATGCCTGGCTGGTAAATCTTCTTTGAAAGGAGCATCCTCCAAACTCAGATAATTCAGGTAGTGGCATAATAAGGGTAGCGCATAGATTAGGAGGGTCTGTAGTTGTACAGCCTTGGGCTAAATCCATACTGACTAGCCCTAACCCTAACCCTAATAATATTAGTCTTGCCTCAGTTTCCACATCTGGATACTATTTTAAAAATAATACCAGTTTTATAGGGCTGAAGCTAGTTAGCCATGTCATCACTTGTAAAGTATTATATAGTATACTAAATAAAACTTACACATTTTGACCATTCGGTATTACTTTTGAATCTAGTCATTAGAAGTGCTAGGGATGTTCAAGAAATTGTTCTCTCTGCATGTCATCCACCATATTAAGTGTAACAGAAGAAACTTAGCTACTTAAAATTCATATATTCACTAGATGCAGTTGTGGATGTCTGTAATACCAGCACTCAGAAAGCAGAGGCAGGAGGATCACAAGTTTAAGACTACCTTGAACTTTGTAACCCTTCCGGATCATCCTAGGCTACATAGTGAGCCCCTGTCACAAACAAACAAACAAACAAACAAACAAACAAATAATTCTCTTAATGAATTTCTCTGGTCAATTAATCTTTAGCACTATTTTGTTTATCACTAATCAATTCTCATTATTAACTATTGGCAATTTCAAACTTCTCAAAATCAGTGCATAGAAACAGAAGCAAGCAAAATGTTTGCGAAAATGTTGTGAAGCATTCGCTGGCTTTCCTTTATTTTACCGATCTTCACTTACATATATACATATCTGAGCAGTAATTTATACTAGTAATTCACTATGATGGCTTACCATAGCTACCTCTACTTAGCTATAAAACTTTTGTTAGACGGTCAGTAGGACATAACACTTCACAAAATAATGATATGACTAACTTATACTATTATCTTATTTGCAGATATTGAAACTGAGATAACAAAACCATACTCTAGTCCCCAGGACTGAGGCCATCTGGTCTACCAGCAGCAATTCTGGGACTCTCACTTGATTTCCCTAATCCAACTCCTTTCCTCATAAAAACAATGCAGATAACATCAGAATCAACACCAAGCAGCTCAGACTTCCCACTTCATTTGACGTGAATCAGTTATGTCATCAACTGTACCCAGCTTTCTAAAAGAGTGTGGGAAGAAGTTAAGGTAATATGTACAGAACATTACAAATTCTGTGCAGAAGTTCGGGATGAAATGTTATCATAATGGGTTCATCTTATCTGACATATTAAAGTAACTATGACATTAGGAGGGCAGAGCTGTCTCATTACTGCATGTTTAATATAAGCCCTTGGCAGCCTGGGTGTAAAAGAGCAGAGTATCTCAATGTGATGCTGGTGGGGAATTGTTTAATTATAACAGAATTTCACACAAAAGATATGATGATTGCTCAGGAATGGTCGGAGATCTAGTCTATTTCTAGAGGCTTTGAAAGCTGCTATTATTGGCTCCAGTGGTGTACTTTGGGCTATTTGAGATGATGATGATATCAAGTCATTACACTGAAATTAAAAAAATAAAAAAGAACATGCTGCCATTGTTAAGCATTGACTGACCAGATGAGAGTGGGTGGCCAGCTCTCATTTGTATTTTTGTTACATGGGTAGATCTGTTACCAGATTCTCAGTAACACTTCCTTTGCCGACTTCATTGAGAAATTAGAGCTAAGACCTTCCTAAATAATGGCTTGGCTCAGTCTTTTGAAAGGCTGGCACAATATACCAAAACAATTACCTGTGTTGTCAACAAAGTAAATTTACTTTTTTCTTGGTGTATGATGTTAATACTTGCTAGTGTATGCATGTATGTGCGTTTTGTGTTTGTGTTTGTTTGTGTGTGTGTGTGTTTGTGTGTGTGTTTGTTTGTTTGTTTGTTTGTGTGTGTGTGTGTGTGTGTGTGTATGCATGTGCATGTTGCCCCTGTAGAAATATAAGTTAGGGGTCTACCTTATTTCTTTTGGACAGGATCTTTCCCAGGACCTAAAGCTCATTGATCCAGTTCTGCTGGCCATGCAGTGAGCTTCAGGGATCTGTTTCTGTGCTCCACAGGGCTGGGTCACAGACACAGATCATTGTGTTTAATTTTTTAAAATGTAGGTTTGGGTATCCGAACCCAGGTCTTTATTCCTCAGTGACAGACATTTTACTGACTCATTTCCATGGGCACAAATTAGTTTTTTTTTTTAAAAACAAAGGGAAACAGTGCTTCTTAGATCAATGATGATGTGAAAGTCACTAGGAATCCAGGTCTTTTGTTTGAGCACCCCTTTGCTGGAAGCCATTTCTTATTTTATAAACACATATTGAAATCCCTTCACAAGCAACTGCACATTCAGGGCAGACTTTATTTATTACATCTACAGCTGGGCTTGCTGCTCATTAGAAGCTTGCACTCATCACTTCATAGCTGATAGATTATTTTCATTACATAGTATCTTTAAAGGCTATTTGAAAAGTAGGGGTTATCGTCATCTAATGAGCTTCCAATGACCAGAATGCCATCTTTTGCTAAGGCACTTTGGAATTTGATTAATTGGAGACCGGCCCCGGTCTTTCTGCAGGCATCCTTCATAAATCATTTCCCGTGGTCTGCAGGGAAATTGTCCACACTCTATTATTGGTGCCAAAACTATCTGAAATGGTCTCAGTTCCTCACAGGTTCAATCGTCTCCTCATAACTGTACCCACCCAGAAGTAGGAAAGCAGGGAAGGTAGATACCTGGCCTGGGGTTTGGTGAAGTGTTTTTCAATGACTCCCTGGTTGCTGTGGAGGCGACAATCTGAAGACAGGGTGATGCTGAGGCAAGATGAGCAGCCTTGGTGTGGGCACTTGAGAGTCCTTGGAGTCTGTCCCTATTTTTTTCTTCTCTTCATTTATGGAGTGCTTTTCAGTTTCGTTTTTTAAAAACAAAATCTGTAGGTGCAGAATCAACTGAAAGTTCTCCATCTTTGCTAGGTGTATTAGAAAGCTAAATGTTGCCACCAAATTAAAAAAAAAAAATCAGTGTTACCAATTGTTAAAAGCAGTCATTTTTGGTCACCATCTCTACGTATTCTGATTAAGATTTTGGACATCTAACCCATTCCTAGTTCATAATTGACAAAGACTTTTTCTCTGCATGGGTAGAATAAAGTAATTATTGGAAATAAATTTGTGTAACACTCCACACTTACTACAATCATTACGCAGCTAGTTAATTAAGCAAGGAGATCCTGTTCATTTTTCAAGGAAAATTGAAGCTACCGAGACACAAAATCTAAGTCTTATACTCTACCTTTGGTAATGTTGTTTAGCACTGTGTGTGTGTGTGTGTGTGTGTGTGTGTGTGGTGTAGGTGTGCATGGAGGTCAGAGGTCAGCCTTGGTTATTGTTCCATTTATTGGCCTGGAGCTTGCAGATTAGTCTACACAGGCTGGCCAGGGACCCCAGGGCATCCATCTGTCCCTTAGCCAGCATGGAGATTACAAGCTTTTGCCACCATAACTGTATTTGTGTGTGTGTGTGTGTGTGTGTGTGTGTGTGTGTGTGGGTAGGTTGTGGGATTCTAACTTGGGTCCTCCTTGCAAGGCAAGCACTTCACCAACTGAGCCACCTCCATGTCCCTGAATAACAGCAGACCTCTGGATTTCCAAGTGCCTAGGACTGTCCCTGCTTATTTTGACCTAGGAAATCTAGCTGATCACCATGCAAGCCCCTATGGAACTGAAGCTTTCCTGCTGACTTTCTGCTAGACACAGGAAACAGAGCTGCTGGGCACCCCCTATTCCTCTGAACTGAGCTCCATCTTTCTTGCCAGGATTCCATGTGGTGCAGTGAAGAAGCCAGCGGTTTCTGTATCCTGTCCTTTCCAGTACAACCCAATTGACGCATGGACAGACAGTAACTTCTTAAAACCTTAGCTTCTTGAAGAATTGGACACTTCATAATGTATGTACAGCCTTGCTCTCCTCAGGCCTTTCGATGCGTCTTTAGATTCCATGTGTTCTGGGGAAAGGAGCATCTCCTCAGTCTCCAGTCAGGGACTAACTCTCTTCTACAGGAATATGTGACTTTTGAGTGTGCTGATGGACTTAGGCCATAAAAGCAAGGAGTTTCTTGGGTGTACCATCATCCCTCGTGGTTTCAGGACAAGGCTCTATGTGGGAACTTTGTTATTACCTGGGCACAGACAGTGATGTAGAGACTTGTGTTAATGCACATATTTTGAGTCTCTATCTCCTTGGCAATTTCCCCCTTGAATTCTCAAGGTGCATACTCCTGAAAGTGCACTCCATGGAGGCACTGTGAATGCTGGTGGTGTATTCTCTGCTCTATGCAGAGTGCCCCTCTTCCTCTCTCGCTCTGGGAAATTATTACACTGAGCTCAAGGTAGATAACAAAATCATTGTTTTTTTTTTAAAAGAAAAGTTTAAACTCTTCTTTAAAGCTTGTTGAAACTGCAAAGACCCATGGAGACTCTCACAATGCAATTGGGGGAACACATCAGAAAAATTGCAACTGGAAAATAACCCAGCATTTCAAAATTAGATTTTACAGGGGAGCTAGCAAGCTGCTGAGAATTCTTTGCCTTAATGGTCTTGGCTTGAAGAAGTAGCCGGGAATTTGTATCTGACTATGAATCTGAAAGGAATGACATGGGGTTTTGTATGGCAATTTAAAAATTAATTATTGATATATTAGAATCTGGGACATAGCCTAGTTGGTAGAATGCTTGCCTAGAGTGAACAAGAGCATTAGTTTGAATCCTAGCACTGTATACACTGGATATGGTGGTGCGTGTCTGTAATCAGGGCACTCAGGAAGAGGAGACAGGAAGACCAGAAGTTCAAGGTCACCCTCAGCTAATGTAAGTTTGTGGCTATACTGGCATAGTGAGACCCTGTCTCAGAAAACCAAAACCAGAAGGAAAACCAAAACCAAAGCCTTTATGTTATACTCAGAGATCTGCTGTGAAAACTACCATGTATGAGCATGAGATGCAGGAACACTTAACTCCACAGCTGTAGAGTTTTTCATTTATTCATTTACTTACTCATTTATTTAATTACTTTACAGCCTGATCCCAGCCCCGTCCCTTCTCTCCTCGCAGTCCCACCCTCACTCCTGTCCTCCTCCTATTCCCCTCACTCCTTCTTCTCTGAGAATAGGAGGCCCAACCAAGGGGTACCAAACCTACTCTGGCACCTCAAGTCTCAGCAGGGCTAAGTGCATCCTCTCCTACTGATGCCCCAGCAAGGCAGCCCAGCAAGGATCCAGTGGCAGTCAATGGAGTTGGAAACAGCACCTACTCCCATTGTTAGGGGACCCATATGTTGACCACGCTGAACATCTGCTACATACGTGTAGAGGGTTTAGGTCTGGCCAATGCATGCTCTTGGGCTGGTGGCTCAGTCTCTGTGAGCCTCGGTGGGTCCAAGCTAGTTGACTCTGTGGGTCTTCTTGTGGTATCCTTGTCCCCTTTCTCCCTCTCTCCTCCCTCCGACTCTTCCACAGAACTCCCCAAACTCACCTATTACTTGGCCGCGGGTCTCTGCATCTGTCTCCATCAGCTGCTGAATGAAGGCTCCTAGAAGACAGTCATGCTAGGCTCCCATGTACAAGTACAGCAGAATATAATTAATAGTGATAAGGGTTATCTCTCTCCTGTGGGGTGGGTCTCAAGGTGGGCCAGTCATTAATTTGCTATTCCCTCAATCTCTGCTCCATCTTCACACCAACTCTTCTTGTAGGCGAAACACATTTGGGTCAAAGGTTTTAAGGATGTGTTGGTGTCTCTCTCCCTCGCCTGGGAGTCCCACCTGACTCTAGGAGGTGGTGGCTTCAAGTTCCTTAATTCCCATGATGGTTAGTGTCTCAGCTAGGGTTCCCCCCCATACACTCCCAGAAGCCTCCCCTGTCCCAGAGATGACCCCCCTCCAAGGATTTACATCTCTCTCCTGGTCCTTCTCCTCCCCCTCTCCTCCCCTCCCCTGCCCTCTGCACACCTGATCTCCACCCCTGTTACCTATTACCCCCCCCACCCCCTGTCCCATCCAGGTCCCGCCTCCATCTACTTCAGATATTTATTTTATTTCCTGTGTAGAGTGAGATTCAACATCTTCTGTTGGGCTCTCCTTGGCATATTTGGGTCAAGTCCCAGCTGTCTCTCAGAGATCGCTTCGAAATAATCTCAACATCTACAGGTGACTGGTGACCCGGAGAATGGGGGGCAACAATGACAGGGGCCTGGAAAAGCTGGACAGTTTCTTTCCCCAGGTACATTCAGTGCTTAGTTTCTCAAAAGCTGCTGTTCCCACTTCTATGCATTTTGATCCATAGCATTTCCCTGTTTGCAAGCCACATTTTAAAGTGTTTATTTAAAGACATTATGGGATTTGAATGGTGTCAAATGCATCCTTGACACCTGTGTAAATGTTCCAGGAGAGAATTATGGAATGGGAATGCAATTAATTTTCTATTGAAGAAAGCCTAATGGATCATAGAAAACACCCAAATTGGCATGTGTAATTTAATACTCGGCTCTTAGTGTTTCCCTGAAGGTGTTAGACTAATGAGATAAGTAATATCACAAATAGCAGCTCACTTCCCTTTGTTTACACAGTTTTGTTGCTTCATGCACTGTGTTTTCCACTTACTAGTGAACAGTTAACGTGGAACCATTCTCAAGATTAAAGAAGTCTCCTATACTCAAATAGAGTGACATTATTATTTTCTTTATCTTCACTGTTGAGAATATTCTAGAAACACACTGTTTAATTGATTTCCCACCTTGGAACTGATTGCTTCTGTTAACTCGACATTCTAAAACTATGAAGCTAAAAGTAAACACTGATTTGAACTAGATTTCATTCTCCTGAAAATGAAAACATTGATATTAATTAATTCAAATCCTAGAAGCTTGGTTTTTCAAAGCATTCTTCCTTCAGTGTCTTTTATTATGATTCTGCTTCTCATTATATCAAGACGTTCATATTTTATCATGTCCACATGGATAAATAATTTGTCCTCTCCTCACACAGTTCATCCCCCATCCCAGCCATCATGAATCCACACTTCTTTCCTGTAAATCCTTATCCACATAGCCTTTGATGTTCAGCTATGATTATATCAGTATGTCCAGCGACACCTTTGGACCCTAGACTTCAGACATTTGTGAAACATGAAAAATGGAAGTGTTTAGATCATCTGCATGGGAAATATGAAGACTGAAGTGATCAGTAACAGGGAGAACACACCTGGTGACTGCAGATGGCAGCAATAGGAAGGACCCAGCTTGTGACATGGTCTGCAGCAATATAAAGGACAGATCCTGGTGCCCATGGGAAGCAGTATTGGAAAGAACACAGCTTGGAGACTGTAGTCTGATCTTTTCATGGCATTTTTTTCTTTCCTATGGCTGTAAACAGGGTAATGCTAACTTCTCTGCTCTGGTTAACACCGGAATCTTATCTAAGTGGGCAGATAGTGTGTGTGCTGGAGGATATGGTAATTATTAAAGGCCAAAATGGCATAATGGTAATATATTTGAATAGCTTTAGGGTTTCTCAGACCTCCAACTATGATATTAGTCTTGGTATAGAGGAAGAGCAGGTCTCCCTGAGCCTCTGGGTACACATGTGCCTGTGTACCTCTGGTGGCATCCTCCACTCTGTGCTCTGCTGTGTCCCCAGAGAGCATCATTTCTGGTGATTGTCAAGCTCCCTCACTGAATGCCCGTTAGCTGAGCCTGTCAACGGGAAACAAAAGCAAATGTTATTGGAAGAGATGGGAGGAGCGGGGAAAGGAAAGGAAAAGGGGAGGAACAGAGAGGAGAGATGGGAAAGAAGAGAGAAGATAGGAGAGCAGAGAGTATGGAGAGAGAGGGGAAGAAAGAAAAAAGGGTGGGGTAAAGACAAGAAGAAAGAGAGAGGGAGCCAGAAAGAGTGAGAAAGAATGAGACTCTCTTTTTTTTCTAGTGCTTAAACTTTAAAAATTATGTTTAATGGGGGCTGGAGAGATGGCTCAGTGGTTAAGAGCACTGCTTGCTCTTCTAGAGGTCCTGAGTTCAATTCCCATCAACCACATGATGACTCACAGCCATCTACAATGAAATCTTGTGCCTTCTTCTAGCCTGCAGTTGTTGCATGCAGGCAAAACAGTGTATACATAATACATAAATAAATAAATAAATAAATAAATGAATAAATAAATCTTTAAAAAAGAAAAATTCATGATGGAGCACTAAAAAATATTTTTTAAAAATTATCTTTAATGGCAGAACGAGGACATTTTGCCCAGTCATTATATTTTCTTTTCTACTTGCTAGAAGACCTATCTGCAATATTTCTGTAAGACACAACACTCAGTGACAAACTGAACATTTTCCTCTAAGACAAGAAATAAGGCAGAGTTGTCTATTCTTAACAATCCTATTCATCAAAATATACAAAATTTCTTGTTTGTATAAGTAGATGTGGAAGAAAAAGTAAAGGCATCAAGATCAGAAAGCATTAAAAGCTGATTTTGTTCACAAAAAATTATATTTAATTAATTAAGTTTGTGTGTGCTGTGTGTGTGTCTGTGTGTGTGTGTGTGTGTCTGTGTGTCTGTGTGTGTGTGTGTCTGTGTGTGTGTGCTATGTACGTGTATGGGTATCCTAGTGACTGTGTTCAGCAGCATGCTTATGCAAGTCAGAGGACAGCTTCCAGGAGTGTGTTTCTTTCTGCTATGGAATATGGACTTCAACCTCAGCTGATCAGCCTTGAGGTCTTGCTGCCTCTGGTATTTCAACTTTAAATGGTGACAGCTCTGCTGTGTGTGTCCATTTTTGTAATAAGGATGCTTCCCTGACTCAGTTTCTCTAGACTTAATTTTTCTTTGTGGGAGTTTTACCGTCCCTTCTGGAAGCAATATTCTCATCCACGTTTCTTGGTTTGGACTGATGCTCTTTCCTGCCACTAGCTCTGTCTAATTCAGAGTTGGATATGCCAAGGATGGCCATCTATGCTCCACTCTCTGCCCCAGGGCTAGAAGTCACTAAGCAGCCCCTGGCTGACAAGTAGAACAGAGAGAAGAGCTTGAGCAAATAAAGGGTGCTAAGGAAAACTTGGGTTGAACTTTGTACAGTCAGTTCAAACAATTTTGTGTCCATTTTCTTCCTCAGAAAAATTGGATTTGTAAGTGTGTTATCACTCAGTTGTTCTGTGTGCCAAATGGAACTCAGCACACACTATCAGGTACACATAACTAGATAGTATCAATGTCTCACAATTGAGACTTAACATGTTGTAGCTGTCATGGTGGTCTTAAGCATTTCTTTGTGAGTGTGTGTGTGTGTGTGTGAACATGTGTTTGCATATTCATGTATGTACACAAGTCCGTGCAGCTACATGCATATATGTGTATATGTGTGTTTGGAGCTAGAGATCCATCTTGATTCTTGTTCCTTAGAAACTTAACCTTGGTTGGTTTTGGTGTTTTGTTTTGTTTTGAGACAGAACTTCTTTGCCAGCATGTGCTGTCATTTGTTTTTATTAATCTTGGCCATTCTAAATGGAGTAAAATGGAGTGTCAAAGTTGTTTTAACAAAGGAAGAAAAAGAGAAAAATGTATGAAATGAAAGTGTAGCCATTTTTCCTTAATCAGAGCAAAAATGGAAAACTCATTTGCATGAGATAAGAAATGGCCAATGGTCTCAATAAGTCAACTACTCGAAAAGGGCTGTAAAAGGTATTGGGTGAGATTAAAAACCCAAATTTGTGGTTGTGGAATATTTAGCATATCTACTGTTGTGGTGGTAGGTTTTCAGATAGAGGCACTATCCTGGCTTGAATGGCTGTGTTCCACCATAGACCATGTTTGAATACTAGGTTCCCTGTTGGTGGTGCTGCTGTTTGGGAAAAGTAGAACCTTTAGAAGGTGGACCTTCCCTGGAGAGGGACCTCACAGGACTGGGCTTGGAGGGCTTATAAACTTACTTTCACTTTTTGTTCTGTGTTTCCTGTGTGGATGCAACTTGATCAGCCAGCTTCCTGCCAAGATGGACTTTGGTACTGTAAGCTGAAATAAATACTTTCTTCCCCTTATTTTTCCTTTCCTGGGGGTATTTTTATCACAGCAACAGAAAGCAAACCAGTGACCTTGAAAACATCCTTATGTTTTAGAATCACATGTTACTGCAGCTGGCAGGATCCTTCCTAGTGATCTATTTACCCTCTCCTCCACTTTCAGGGAATTCTGAGACATAGGGGAAGTAGTGTGGCTTGTGAGGAGTAAGAGAACATAGGTCTTCAGATTTAAAACCCAGTACCACTTTAATTACAATAGGGAGTAGAAAATAGGTTTCATCTAGGCACTCTCCTGGATCCTTGATTGGTGCTGGCTTATCATACTCTCTCTTGACTGTTCAGTAGTGTCTGCCATGGGTCCTGGAAGGTAAATAGCTGAAATTCGTTAGAAAAGCCCATCTCTGATCTATTCAAACCTATGAATACTGGACATAGACTTAACAGTCATGCGTAGATCTCAAAAAGGGAATTGTGAGATGTAGTTAGTATATGTGGAGGGAAAAAAATCTAAATTATGTGTTGTTAGTAGAATTTGACTTTTGCCCATGGAGAAACATGTAGATATTTTCTTCAATCAGACTGTCCCCTAGAGCTCAAACCCCTTGTAAAGCTCTGGTCCCAATTTAATGGACTCTGGAACTCTTGGTGACTGATCTGCTAGCTTTCCTTTGTTCTTTTTTGTTACCTTTAGTTCTGTGGGTGCACTATTTGTGATTATGGAAATTGAACCCGTTGCTTTCACCTCTGATTTTTCTCACTACTAAAGTCTCCTCTTTGTCTCTTTAAATCCTCGGTTCATAGAACATTCACATAAAAGAAAAACACACCCTTCCTTTATGCACCTTCCCAGCAGACCGCCAGGCTGCTGCTTGCTCTTGGTAACACACTGTGTATAGCAGAGATTTGCTGTGTGAAAGACCTCAAAGGGTTTCACAGAATGGTGTGTGCCATTAGGCACAGTTTCCTAGTGAGTTAGAGAAGCACTGAGCTTCAACATCTCTTTCATGTGTAGGGAAAAAATGACATAGAAAGTGATTGGATGGCCTTAAGCCACACAGCAAGCCAGTGTAACCAGTATGAAACTGTGTTGTTTCTCCCTGTGTCCCTGTGCTCCTTTCCTGGAAGATCAAGGGCAGAGCAACAGAGTTCATTTTAAAGTCACCAAAGCCCTGGGCCAGTATCTTCAGAGGTGTGGCAAACAGGGAGAAGTGAGCCTTGCTTTACCCCCAGGGCCTTGTCTGCTTTCATGGATGCTGACTGCAGCTTCCTTTCTGGAGTGTTAATCTTGAGTCTGACAACTTGAAATTGAAAATCCCATTCAAGGTTCATGAGATCCATTGACTGTGGCCGGGGAGGAATCTCATGCATGTCTGCGCTCAGACCTTGCAACATCGGGACTGCGCACTAAGAAGTGATGCTCACACAACCAAGCAATGTCTTGAATGAACAGTAGCTCAAAGACAAGGATCTCAGTAGGATGACTAAAGACTTCTGTTTAAAACTTGCTCAGCCAGTGATGCACAAATTTATAAATTTATAAATACGATAAGCTGAGTCTGTTTTTGTTGTTTGTGTGTATAAGGCTCCAGGGCTGTCCACCTTGCATTATGCATCTCTCTGTCTCCCTCATGGACTCTTACACACACAATATATATGTATATATGCATATACCACTATGCCTCTATGTATGTATGTGTAATAATAACAATAATAATAATAATAATAATAATAATAATAATAATAATAATAATAGAAAAAGAGACCATTAATTTGAAAGAGTGGTTGGGAATGGGAGAAGTTTGATGGAATATACATGGCAGGGGCTGGATGGAGAAACTGGAAGGGGGAAGTGATGTAAAATGATAGGTTAATTTTTAAAATGTATTGAAAATGAACAGTAAAAAATTTAAAAAAGTGATAGAATTGTTTTAAGTCACTTGATTACTTATTTATTTATTTATTTGCTTTTTGGCCACAAGTTTTGGGCATGTTGCTGGCACCTTTCCTCCAAGATCTCTGTTTTAGGGTATGGATTACAGAAAGTTACTGACAATCTTAAGGAAAGAGAAGACACAATCTCATTCAAAGCACTGACCTCCAGAGTCAGAACTTCAGCTCTCTTTGCATCCACATGACAAAAGATCAACTCCTTAAAATGCCTTCTCAGGCATTTCTGCAGGATGTTGTGTGGCTTGGAGACACTGTCATCTGACTGCCGGTCCATCATAGTGTCTGTAACCTGATTTTCTGTGGCGCCCCTTCACAGGAAGACAGAACAAATACAAATTACTTTTTTTTTTTCATTTTTATAATTCGGTAATTTGTATAATTCCCCCATCTGTAGGGTATGGTTAGGGAATAGTGTCCTTATGTTCTAGCTCAATAATGGAGATATTTCTTACAATGAAATCCACATTCAAGGGACATTGTATATACAAGCATGTCAACCTGTGCCTCACAACATCCCATCAAGTAGTAGGGGAAGAGGGAGCGGAGCAGGGAAGGAGGGAGAGAGGGAAGGAGGGAGAGGGGGAGTGAGGGAGGGACAGAGAGAGAGAGAGAGAGAGAGAGAGAGAGAGAGAGAGAGAGAGAGAGAGAGAGAGAGAGGACATGAATAAAAGAAAATCCACTTCACAGAATTTATCAGTTTCAAGTAGTTTTCTTGTGACTCTTTGCAAATGGCTTTTTCAGTAATAAATAAAATGTCAGGGTGACCCAGGTGGAATGAATATCTTAGCTTTTGAAGGTCATTAGCAGCTATCACAGCACTGCTGTGGTAGAATGCTCTTCCCGAACCTCCGCACTGTGCTTCTTCAGGAGAGCCTACGCTTCTCTTACTGTGTGTCTAATTCTGAGAGGGTCTTATGTGCATATATTCTTTTCCTCTGGCCCATAAGCCAGAATTGAGGCTCCGGGCACCATTCATACCAGTAATCTGGGAAGGAAGTAAGGGTTAGTTAGTTCATATATCCACAAAACTCTTTCTGCGACCTTTTTCAGTGATGCATGGGTGGACAGATGAGCATGTGGATTGGTTCATATAAGCTACTTGCTAATTGGGTAGATATCTTTAATAAACACTGTAATATATTTTATTAATCAAGTACCCAGTTATTGAAAACACGTGACCGTAGAAAATAGTATGACGTATCTACTACCTTGCTCTTTAGAGATAACAACAGTGGTGTTTTGACAAAGCTCGCTTTTCTTTTTAAATATGCATACTTTAATATCTAAAAGAAAAGTTGGTATTTTCTCCATACAATTAAATATTTTCTGGTTAACTTACTTCCCATTATAACATAATTTCAGTTTCTTGCATAACTGTTTATTTGGATTCGTTCTGATTTTCAATGTTATTAAGAATTTAATATTCTTTTATATTATATATTTGAATTTGAATATATATGAAATTTCACTGAGAATATTTTTTAAATTGATTGTTTTGGTGACACATCTCTAATTGTTACCCAATGACGTTGCATAAATGCTAGCTCCCCCCACCATATGGAAGTACCATCTCCACACAGCATCACTAATTTTGAGTTATTTTGTGTATTTGACAATTCAGTTTATAAGGCTGAAAACATGAGGATAGAGAAGGAGTAACTCAAGTTTCACTTGCATGTTTGTGGAACAGGAAGTGAGCAGGAAAGCTTTCATTAGGGAGAATCTTGGAGGGACACAGGTCATCTTCGGGTACACAGTGATCGAGAAGCTGAACACAAAATGTTGTGTTATCCATGCAAAGAGGCAAGGCCAGGAAGAAGCGCAGACATTGCAGTACAGGCCAGAGTGTGGCTCCTCTCTGAGTAAGGGCTAGGGCAGCAGGATGTAGCAGACAAGGATGATAAAGTCTGGACCGCTTGATAAATGTTTCATCATACCATGTAGTCTTTGTCCTGTGAACCAGAATTTCTTCCAAGGTATCATCCGGTATCCTCTAGTTTGGCAAAGGTCCCCTTTGGTGTGGCAATGTTGCCTCTTTTCTTTAAACTTCTGTATCTTTTCATCGATGACATTGCTTGCTAACATTTATGTTTTCATCTATGACTTTACTATTTAACTATATATTGACTTTTTGTGTCATCTTCAAAAGCTTCTTAATCCCTTACTTCCTCTTGGGTGAGGTGGGTGCCTTGTTGCAGGGGGTGGGGGGCTGAGCCAATGGGCTCCTGCACAATAGAATTGCTGCAGTTCAGTGAGGTTGGACACAGAAGGACTCTGCCTTTCTTAAGAGGGCGCGCGCCTGTATGTGTGTGTGTGTGTGTGTGTGTGTGTGTGTGTGTGTGTGTGTGTGTGTCTTAGTCCTGTTTGTTGTGAATTCAGCAGATATATACACACAGCACGAACACACTAAGCAACAATAGTGAATGCCTGAATGTGGCTGGAAGGGCCTCAGTCAGAGGAATGATAAAGGTGCACAATTCTAGTTTAGAGAGAAGCCAGATGGTGACATGGAGAATGAGCTCGCACAGGAGGGGTAGTTAAGAAGCTACATTCTGAGGGGTAGGGAGAGGGAGAGGAGAGGAAGGGAAGGGAGTGGCAGAGATACTGGGATAAGACAGTTGGAGCGAGCAAGGAATAGAAGTTAGAGAAAAAAACTTTAAGGCATTTGTGAGGTGTGTGTGTGTGTGTGTGTGTGTGTGTAGAAAATGGTAAATGATGATTAAATAGAAGAAATAAATATATATTATTTCTGGCTTCGATGAGCAGGTAAAGCTCGAGAACAACAGGCACAAATATAACAGAAAGATAATAATTAGAGTGTCCCTGTACATTTGTGGTTCCTGAGTTAGTGAAGACATCTCTGGGTGTCTATTAAACAGTTCTCCTCATTTGTGCCAGTGTTTCACATGTGAAACTTTTACCACTCAGAGATGGGTCTCAGGACTTTGTTCTGTGAGATGTATGTATTGGAAGCAATTAATTTTTTTCTGTTTCTGCTCACTTCCTGTTCCACAGTCATATGCAAGTGAAATTTGAGTCACCCTTTCTATATCCTCATGTTCTCAGACTTATAAACTGAATTGTCAAACACATAAAATATGATTATTTGGATAGCTTATTGACCAAAATTGAATAGGAGGCATAGGTGAAGACTATTATAAAATTAATCAGTTCCTTCTCATTCCATTATGTTTTGATTATTGAGATGGTTTAATTTGCTGAAATAAAATTACTCATGAAACTCAGATATCCCAATTCTTTTTGTTCTTTGCAATCATTTTTATACTGTTGATATGAACTTTTAAAATGGCTAACAACATAGAATTCAAAATACACATTAATCTTATACTTCAAAATGATTTGCTACAAAAGCTTAATTATGTGAAAATTAGAAAAGACAGTTTATTGTTTTCTTAACATTGTCTGTAATACTGTATAATTAGAAGCTACAATTTATTTTATAGAATAAAATAACATTATCTGACTAAGTATGTTTTGAAAATATCTCCGAAAACAATTTAGAAAATGATTTACACTTAAACATATTTGGCTGTAAGTGCTTGGTCATTTGGTTATGTGGAAATATGAGTTCGGAACTGGAAAAGTAGTTTTTTTAATAAGTAAGATACTATGACGTGTTTCTGAAGTAAGAAGGAGTGAGACCGTTGGTTCTCTGTTATGGGCTGAGGTGGCCGAAGGTGAATGTGAAAACTGTTCTAATTCACAGGCTTAAATTGGAAAATTTCAGTAATGGACTTTGTGAGAGATGAGCTAATGCTTTTTTGCGACGAGATTTAACACATTTAGCATATCCTGTTAATTTATTTAGAACAAAAGCCTTTTGCATAATGTAAACAGTCTCTGTGCTAGGTAGTCTAATGCTTTCAGGACTGGGAGTTAATTAGTAACTATGGTAACTCTTAGACCCTCTAAGTCAAAATGCAAGGGTGATGCTTGACTGACAGGAGGCAGCCCATAATGCCCTTTCAGCTTTTGTGAAAAATAATAAGCTAATGGGCTTGCCAGAGAGGATGGTGAGCAGGCATTGAAGGCAGGGTGATGGATTTACTCAGACCTATTTACGAAGCCCTTTTCTTTTTAAAACATCCCTATGAGCAGGCAAATGGGCCCAGGTAAATGTTTCTCACTGAGGTGTTAGAGAGATGCAACAAGAGATAACGAAGGAAGACAAAATGATGATTGAGGCCTGGGACAGTTGTGTAATGAGGCAGCATCCTATGCTTTGAGAAGCTTTCTACCTGACTTCAAGCATAAAACAAGATCATCTCTCTAGGGAGTTTAAACATTGGAGTTGCAGGGGTTCGAAATATTCCATTTCACCAAGTAGGAGAAAGGAGAAACCATTATTTTAAAGGTCATTTAAAAGTCTTTATTCTGGGCCTTGAAGAGATAGCTCAGTGGTGGAGGGAGCACTTGCTGCTGCTCTTCGAGGGACCGAGTTCGATTCTCAACATCCACATGAGAAACTCACTGCCATAGAGGAATTTTAATACAGCAACATGGCTATGCTGGCTGGAATACAGACACATATTTAATCCCAGGAGACCTAGGCAAGCAGCTCTCTGAGCCTAAGGCCAGCTTGGTATAAGGCAAGTTTCAGGTAAAGAAAAGCTTAGATCTAAACATGGTAGTACACACCTTTAATCCCAGCTCTCAGGAAACAGGAGCATGCAGATCTCTGCGTTCCAGTTAGTTCTATTCAGACAGTTCTGTTGAGTTTTGGAAAGAAATGCAGGTATATGTGTTTCCTATATAGATCAGCATTTATTTTGTAGTGTCTTATTTTCTGTATCTTGGCTAGTTGTGCGTCTTTCTGTTAATCACCATATACTACAAATAGGAGCTTCTGTGATGACTGCTGAGGTATGCATAAATCTATGGGGTGGAATGATAAATCATTAGGAGTTAATTTAGTCCCGTGTCCATTTAGTAAAATAATAGTAGTGGATTCTCTCCTATGGCCTGTGACCTTTCTAGCCATAGATTCCAGGCTAGATAATAGGTATAGATTTCATATTTTAGAATGGGACTTAAATCCAGTCAGAAAGTGGTTGGTTATTCTCATGAGGGTCATGCCACTACTGCACTAGTGGGCGTGTCTAACTAGGCCAGTTGTTATTGTAGCTCACAGGGATGGGGTAAGGCTGATGACTACTTTTTCCTTCTCCTCGCGTGCATAGCACCTTCCTTTTCTAGCACTATGAAAGCTAGCCAGTAAGCATGACTTTTCCAGTGCAGTACTAGTTTGACTTCTCCATGTTCTATGACTCAAGTGCATCATTTCTTTAGCAATATAGTCTTAACTGTTGAGAGCAGCTAGAAACCTTAGCAATAGCCATCAATGTTTGAGGTCTTTGGGACCCCTGTGGCAAAGAGTTCCAAATAAATAAGCGTGTTGGTTAATCTCTTGTTTTCGTTAATCTCTTATTTTGTCCCATTATTGAAAAACTCTATTTTGACTCTTTCTATTTTATATGTATATTTTTAAAAAGCTTCCATAGTAGGTTTCCATATGGCTTTTTGAAGGTCTTTAGTGTTTGCCTTTCCCCATATTTCTTCCATTACTCTTCCCTCTCCTGCTCCAATTTAATAATTTCTGTTCCATTCTCTCTCCTTAACCCTTTATACTACTGTGTTTTTTCTACCCTTTCTTGAAGGACACTCATTATGGCTCCTTAGAAACCTCTGTGGATATTCCACATGAAACTCACATATCTGAGGCTTCAAAGCTAACATGCATAAATGAGATAAAACATATGACATCTGTCCTTCTGTCTCTAGGTCACCTGACTCAGACTATTAATGGCTCAATCCATTGACCTGAAAATTTCATTTTTCTTTTTTTTTTCCAAATGAAAGAGAAGATTTAATATACATCAAATATATATGAACACAGACACATGAAAACTGAAACACACACATATGTATATCTATATGAAAGTTTGTTCTGCATTAAGTTAATTGATCTTTTTTTAAAAATTTTTTTTAAATTAATTTATTCTTGTTACATCTCAATGTTTATCCCATCCCTTGTATTCTCCCATTCCTCCCCCCTCCAATTTTCCCATTATTCCCCTCCCCTATGACTGTTCCTGAGGGGGATTACCTCCCCCTGTATATTCTCATAGGGTATCAAGTCTCTTCTTGGCTACCTGCTGTCCTTCCTCTGAGTGCCACCAGGTCTCCCCCTCCAGGGGACATGGTCAAATGTGAGGCACCAGAGTACGTGAGAAAGTCATATCACACTCTCCACTCATAATAGATGAATAAACCATTGTATAGATATACCATATTTTCATTTCCTATTCATTATCTGATGAGCATCTAGGTTATTTTCACTTTCTGGTTATTGTGAATAGAGCAAAAAAAAAGAACATGGATGAGCAAGTAACTCTCTAGTAGGATCCACATGGTCCAGCCACACCACACACCTTTTGGGTATGGGTCCAAGAGTGGTATAGCTGGACCATGTGTAGACCTATTTTCAGCATCTTGCAGAACTGCAACACTGATTTCTACAGTGCCTACATCAGCACTAATAATCAGCAGTGATCAGTGTTCCTCCTTTGCCACACCCATGCTAGCATGTATGCGTGTGTGTGTGTGTGTGCATGTGTGTATGTGTATGTGTTTGTGTATGTGTGTGTATGTATGTGTGTGTGTGCATGCGCGTGTGTATATCAATTCTGACTTGGGTGAGATGAAATATCAAAGTAGTTTTAGATTGTACTTCACTGATGTCTAAGGGTGTTGAAAATGTTCAAATTCTGAAAACTTCGTTCAGCTCCATGCCACATTTATAATTGTGCTCTTTGCTTTCTTGATTTTTTTTGAGTTCTTTGCATATTCTGTTACTAACCATTTAATCAGGCATATATCGGTAAAGAGGGTTTTTTTTTTTTTTTTTTTTTTTTTTTTTTTTTTTTTTTTTTGCCTTCTCTGTGCTGCCTCTTAACACTTTAGTTTTATGAGGTCCTATTTATTAATTGTTCGTCTTAATGCCTGTGCTACTGGCTTCTTGTTGAGAAAGCCTTTTCCTGTGCCAGTGAATTCATTGTACTTTTCATTTCTTCTCTACCAGATTTAGGCTTTCTGGTCTTCTTCAAGACCGATTTCTGAATGGAATGTTGGAAAGAAGGCAAAGGACAACTGGTCTACCCTCAAGTGATAGTGCTGCAGGAATTGCTCATGTGAGAGTCTAGTCCACTCATACTTGATTTTAACATTATGTAGAGTTAAGTCTTCTATGCACGCAGAAGAGCTTTTGTTTTCATTTTTGTTTTCTGAATTTGAGACCAAATCCAGATAAGCATCAATACACATGTTGATAATTTATTTTTTCATTTCTTTTTTTTTTTTTTTTAGAATATTACCCTATTGCAGAGATGTATAATGGCTCGTTCATCCACTGGTTCACCTACTGAAGGCAATCTGGGGCATTTTTATTGCGAAGAGTTTACAACCAAAGCTGATATAAACATGCATGTACAGCCGTAGTAACATTAGTGTCCATCTGTCTGGCATTAATGCCTGAACGCAATTGCCTGGCTGTACAATTTGCATTCCCACTAACACCGAGGTTCCCAGTGTCTTTGCTAACAGTTGCTATTGGCATCATCTTTTATTTTAGCTCTGTTCTCAGTGTCAAGTTACAGTTCTGTTGTGAATATCCTAAAGATGAGGATGCTGGGTCCTAGAGGATAAGAGTGTTCAATGTGTGCCCTTTCCATCTGACAGTGTTCTCTAGGATATGCTTTTCCTTGTGTCTTGCCCAAAATTGTAACTCTTGATTTTCAAAGTTCTTTGCAGACATACTGCAGATACCGATCCTTTCTCAAATATATGGCTCAGAGGTATTTTCTCCTAGCTTGTTATTCAATTTCTTTGACATGTCTTTCTCAAAGAAAAATGTATCATTTATTTCAAAGTGCAGTCTGTCAATTTTCTGTTAATGGATGATATATTCATTATTTTCAAATGCTTGTTCCTCATTCCACATTGTAAAGGTTTGATGCTTCTTTTCTAAAATGTTTATAGTTTTAAATTTGAGTTTTTGACTCAACTGGAATTAATTTTTGCGTGTGGTATGATACTTAAGTGATTTATTATTACTATTATTTTGATATAAGGTTTTTGCTTTTTGTCTGTTTTTGTTTTTGTTTTTTTTTTGAGACAGGGTTTCTCTGTGTAGCCTTGGCTCCCCTGAACTCACTTTGTAGAACATTCTAGCCTCAAACTCAAATTGATCCTCCTGCCTCTGCCTCCCAAGAGCTGAGATTACAGGCCTGATCCACCATACCTGGCTCTATATACATTTTAACATTGTTTTCTAGAGCTACAAATACTTACTAATATTTTGAGCAGTGTTCATGAACCTTCTATATTAGTTTGGAAAAGGACTAGTACCCTTGCCATGTTGGATCTTCCAGAGCTTGAACATGTGTCTCAGTGTGGGTCAAGATACAGAATTTTCTGCTAATATTGTGTAATTATTAGCATCGACCTGGATTTTATTTTTGAATGATTGCCTCCCAAAAAACCCCAACACTGTATTTTGTCCCACTCACACATTTATTTCTAGTATATTAGAATAGATGTTTTAAGTTGATAAAGATGAAATATGATAGATATTGATTTACATTCAGATTTTTAGACTTACCAAGATAGGAAAGACATTTTCTTGAGGACTGCCAAATACAAATAGCCAAAACACTAGGAATGTAATACTTATATAATTCCCGATTGTTTTTTGGTTCTTCTTGCTTTATGTAGTTTATTTTATTTATATGTAATAATATAAATGTACATGTAAAAAAGAAATATAATAAATAAAGAGAAAATATAAAAAATAACAAAAAAGTTTTTATACCATAGAGGTAATAGGGAATACTATATTTAAGAAAGAGAGAATAGAGAAAAATAAAGGAAGGAAGGAAAGCTTGGGAGCTGGGATGTGGTAGTCCATCTCTGTGAAACAATGACAAGGTAGAATAGGTAGAAAGTCCAGGTGCTGAAGACTAGCCTCAATTCCATTATGAGAACTTCTCTTAAAAACAAAATAAAAACAGACACTAAATAAACTAAACCCCAAATCAAACCCAAGAAATGAAAGAATGAATTGAAGGGAACTTTCTCATGTAGTGCCTGGAGTCAGTCACAGACTGAGGACACATTCTTCTATATCAAGAACTCTGGGGCTCCATATTTGACCATGGCCCCTTGATGGGGAGGCCCAATGGCACTCAGAGGAAGGATAGCAGACTACCAAGAAGAAACTTGATACCTTAGCATCATATTCAAGGGGAGGAGGTCCCCCTCAGACACCGTCATAGGGAAGGGGAATGGGGTGATAGCGGGAGGGAGGGAGGAATGGGAGGATTCACGAGATGGGATAGCAACTGAGATGTTATATGAATGACTTTATTTTTCAATAAAAAAAGAATTCCTATCAAACTACATGTACTTGAAAAGTTTCTTTTTTTTCAGTTTTTTAAAAATTGAACTCTCTCTCTCTCTCTCTCTCTCTCTCTCTCTCTCTCTCGCTCTCTCTCTCTCTCTCTCTCTCTCTCTCTCTCTCTCTCACACACACACACACACACACATCCCGATTACAGTTTTTTCCTTCTACTCTTAGTTTCTGCTCTCACTTCTATCAAAATCCTCTTTCTGTTTCATTAGTAAGCGAACAGAAATAAAATTAATCTAATATAACAGTAAAGACTAACACATTGGAGATGGACAAAAGAAACAGAAAGAAAAAAGCCCAAGAAAAGGCACAAGAAACTGAGACCCACACGTTCAGAAAAACACTACACTTGCAACCATAATGTAGCCGCCACAGAGGACCCAGTGTGTTGCCCATGCAGACCCTGTGCATGCTGCCTTTGTCTCTGTGAGGTATATGAGCTTTGAGCATGAATAATTCAGCATGCAAGAGCCAGAATTCATGGCAGCCTATTTTAGTTCATCCTTCCTAAATTTTAAAAATATTATCTATATGCTCTTAAATGCATTTATCATTGCATATATATATATATAAAATGCTCTATCAACAACAATATTATCAAGAAATATATACCTCTTGGTTCTACTTTGTAAAATTACACATCTTCAGAAATTACAAATTTATTATTTTCAATGTCTAAGTTCTGTGGTCTGATTTTATTGCAATGTGCATTGTTGTCATTTATTAAGACAATTATACAGCTTGTCCTCTGATTTCTTGTCATATTTGGCATTTGAGACATATTTGACAAGTGGAATTTCTCTCTCTCTCCTTTCTTTCTTTCTTTCTTTCTTTCTTTCTTTCTTTCTTTCTTTCTTTTTTTCAAGTCAGGGTTTGTCTCTGTAGCCTTGGCTGTCCGGGACTCACGAGACCAGGCTGAGCTTGAACTCACAGAGATTAGCCTACCTCTGCCTCTCATAGTGCTGGGATTACAGCGATGTACCACTGCACCTGGCTGACAAATACAATTTCTTATTAAGCAAAAATATTTGTTTTATTAAACAATTTCCTTGTTCTTGGCAATGTGCATTCTGTTTGACTTGAGTTGGCCAATGGATTTGGAAAAATCTCTGGGTCACGGTTTGTATTAAGAATATTGAAGAGTTTATGTTTACAAGTAATTTAATCCATTGCTAGATCACATAACTTTAAGAAGTTCTAGCCATCATTTTATGACCTTCCATTCTCCAGGAAAGATACAATCATTCTTAATTTGCCTTTTGGAATGAGTCCTTTCTTATTCTTTTTGCTAGGCTACTGTTACTACACATTGCCGCTATGTGTTTTGCCAGTTTATTTAATGACGTGTTAAAAAGAAATCTAAGGTTTTACCAAAAAACATTTAAAATTATAAACTAAATTTTCTTAATTGTTACAGGGGAGTATCAGATAGTCTTTGGTACTGACTAAGCGAGAGTAATTTGTGTTTTTTCCCCCCAGTTCCAAAGTCTTTATTGTTTTATAAAAGAGGATATCCCTCTGCTCAGTGGGATGAAGAGCTGTGTCCAGGGGCCCGTCAATAATGCTGAGATTCGCGTCTACTCACGCACCCAGTCATGGGCACAAGACTTTTAGTCAATCAGCTCTTCAGGGTTAAACCATAGACCGACCTCTTTCTCAGCACTTTCCACCGAATCGCTGCCATGAATGATGTTCCTGCCAACTTGGATGCAGAAATCCTCCCTAATGGTGCCTGGCTTAGAATCGGCTGGATTGGTCTTTCCCAGCATCACGCGGCCTGTTTTTTTTTTCTTTTCTTTTTTTTCTTTTTCTTTTTCTTTCTTTCTTTTTTTTTTTTTTTTTTTTTTTTTTACCACATTGAGCCTCTCCAAGACCACGGCCCCCACAGGTCCTGAGTTTACGTACTTCACCAGCCCCGGGAAGAAAGGACGGTCCTTCAGGTCAGTGTAGTGCTGCTACAAGTGCTCTTCAGAAGACCCAAGGGACTTCATGGTTGCCAGGCGGATCCCCTTCTGCTTGAAGTGCTTGCCGGTCTCGCCTACCCGGCCGCGCTGCACGCCAGTTGGCTTGGTGGCAATGAAGGTACGCCCGAGGTTGGCCATGGTCTGAAAGTCTGCGGGTCGGCTTGAGTCAACAATGAGTGATTTTTTTAAATGAATAGGTCTGTCATGTTTACATAGACCATCAAGTTTCTGTGGTAATGTTGTCAGCTGCTTTCCTTACTGTTCCTTGGATGTCTCCTGAATCTACCGTGATATCTTAATGACTGACCATCCATTTCTCTTCTTATGTTTCCTAGAATTTTCGTAATTTTATTGTTTTTGTTTGTTTGTTTCTTAGATCACATTTTCCCCTCTGCTCTGTTGGTGCTAAAAGTGTGGTTTCTTCTTTTCAACTTTTGAGATAATTAAAAATTAAAAAGGTATCTTATAGTAGACCATATTGCCTGCAAGGCAGTGGTCACAAATTAGAGTTTGCATGTGTATTTTTGTGCTTTCCCTCATTCCAGATAGTACTCTAGATGACTTCAGTGTTGTGAAACGTAGCTTGGACAACAATGGTCAAGTAGTGTGAGAGAGAAAGAGAGACAAGGCCCAGTCCCATGTGATCAATGGATTAATAGAAAGTTGTAGATTTGTGAATGATACAAGAAGTTTTTGAGGCTAAAAATGATGAAAATATGCAGATTAATATATTAATTAAAATAGAGCCTAGAATGAATAGTATTCAAATGAGAGAAAGTAATTGAGAAACAATGGAGTTATTAAGAGGAAAAACAGATTGTGGCTGAAACAGTATTAGTAGTGAATGTTTCCTACAAAAGGAATGAACAATTTCTTATAAGATGGGGCTAGAAGCCTTATTCATAACAGCCAGAACCTGGAAACAGCCTAAGTGTCCCTTAGTAGAAGAATGGATAAAGAAACTGTGGTACATTTACACTATGGAATACTACTCAGCTATTAAAAACAAGGAATTTCCCAAGTTTGTGGACAAATGGATTGAACTAGAAATGATCATAATGAGAGAGTTAACCCAGAAGCAGAAAGACTCAAATGGTATATACTCACTTATATCTGCATACTAGCCCAAGGGGCATGTCCCATGAAAATCTTCACTTACCAGGAAACTGGGACAGAGGGGAGGACATCCTACTGGGACTCTGGGTGAGAGAAGCATGGAGGAATGTCAAAATAGAAGGATCCAGAGGGTCCTAGAAACCTACAAGAAGAACATCATGATGGGCATATCTGGGCCCAGGGGTCCTGCTCAAACTATGGCACCAGCCAAGGACAATACATGCAGTAAACTTCAAACCCCTACCCAGATCTAGCCAATGGACAGGATGTTCTTCACAGTTGAGTGGAGAGTGGGGACTGACCTTCACAAGAACTCTGGTGCCCCATATTTGACCATGTCCCCTGGATGGGGAAGCCTGGTGGCACTCAGAGGAAGGATAGCAGGCTACCAAGAAGAGACTTAATACCCTATGAACATATACAGGGGGAGGAGGCCCCCTTCAGTCACAGTAATAGGGGAGGGGAGTAAGGGGAAAATGGGAGGGAGGGAGGAATGGGAGGGTACAAGGGATGGGATAACAATTGAGATGTAATATGAATAAGTTAATAAAATATATTTAAAAAACTAAAATGGGGCTAGAAATGAACTTGCATATTAAAACATATGAATTAATTTCTATAGTAAGAAATAAGCCATGCAAGTCAGTCCCCTTCAAAGAGGAGTTGGAGACTGTTCACCTCTCTACTGCTGTGTGCTCCTCACTCATGGATCAAGAGCGTCAGAAATTTTGTCGTGACTCTCTGTTGTGCTCTTTTCGTGGATGCCTTTGAATTGGTAGATTTGCCTTTTGACTTTCCTATTTACCTAGAAAGTTTCCTAATTCTTTTGGAATTAAGTGCTAAAGCCACAGTTTCTTAGAATTACACCACCATGCCTGTTGATGAGCAGACCCAAGCTTTATGGCTCCTCAGGGCTCCAGCAGCACTTTCAACGAAAGAACACACCCAAAGGGGTCCTTGTCTCTCACTACCTCATCCATTGAATGTCCTATTTAAAAGGAATGTAAGGAATAAATTTTTGTTCTTCCATCTTTTATTTTTATTCTCACAGACTGTGTATGTATTAACAAGATCTTAGAGTTAAAAATAAAACTCTTTTGGATTAACAAGGGAATAGAAAACATAGTTTAAATTTCTTTTTAAATTTGCTCTCAAATTGGTAAGCATTTATGCAGCCATACCTCTCAAGGGCAACCTGAAACATCAATCCATAGCATCCCTCTAACATTTGCAGTGCACCAGTAGTGTCAGAGTGTTAGCGGCTGGAAATCTGTTACCATGGTTACCACCTATAAAAAGGTCACCTTCAGGAAATTCTTTCTGTGTGCAAGATAATACAGGGATAATGAAACTTCCTTTGGCGAGGATAAAGCACCAAGTTTGCCGTGCAGGTCTATAATTACCTAGGTGGTTTGGAAATCTGAATATTATAATCAGTGCCCTGTGCTTCAATAAAAAGAACTACATTAATCAGATAATATCTAAGACACACTTCCAGAATTATACCAGAAATATAGTCCTGATGGGTCTAGCAAGCTGTGATGAATGCAGGATTGTTTTATAAGCTTTTTTTTCTCCACTGTAAGTTGTTTTGTTATTTTAAGTCAACTAATAAGAGTCCAAGGAGAGGAACTCCTTTTGAGAAAGGTTAAGCTTTTTCTAAAAACTGGTTAAAAAACACCTTAGCTGCCTAGCATTCTCTTACTTTCAGCCAGATGCACTGAGGGCACTAAGACATTTAGGAAACATGAGGTTTGTTTTGCTTTAGAATTTATTATTATTATTATTTTTGTTGTTGTTGTTGTTGTTATTTATATCAAAGAAATTAGTTTCACTATGACATTTTTAATATGCATATATTACTGTGCATCTTTCTTTATCACCCTATTTCCCTCGGTATGTCCCCTCCTGCTTCTAAGACACATACACATGAGCTAAAAGTTGGGTTCCTGTGCTCTTTTGATCCTTCCCACTGTATGGATGACTTTTTGTATTAGAAACATAACCAGTTGTTTCCTATGCTATCATATTGGTCAGACTGCTTTACTAATGTTTTAAAAAAAGCCTCAATGAAATACATGACTTAGTCCAGGTGTGCACAGGCACACACGGGGCCAATCTGTGTCTTTTGCACAGCTTCCTTATCTGATTTGCATTTGGACAGCAAAATCTCCAGCTATGATTCTAGTTCATTGTCCCGCTGAGCTCCTGAGCCCTAGAAGGAGCTGGAAGCTTCTGGGCAAGCACTGAATGTAGGTTGGGCCCTCCCTCTGGGCTGTGCACTGCAACTGCAGTCAGCCTGTGGCAGAGGCACTCCCTGCTGCTCTAGGTGAGCCTCCTGTTGAGGAAGGAGAGCTGAGAGGTGGGAATAGGTGGAGGTAGCTTTGGGGAAAAGTGAGAACATGTACTTTTTCTCTTTGCAGAGTCTACCTGAACAAACACAAGTCAGTTTGGGACTGATGGTTTCCCCCATGGTTTTGCAGTTGTTTGCTTTGTTTCTTAAAGCAATCATAGGCTGTCAAATATAAAAGATTTCATACTTACAGGCTAAATAGAAAAAAAAATCTTTTTGTTTTTTCAAACAGTTCTCTTGCCTAGACATAGTCCAGCTGTAAATGAGAGTAGGGACTGAAGGCACAAGCTTGCAATGCCCTTGTCGGAAGGAGCTTCATATTCCCTGCCGAACACTGGAATACTGAACGCATGAATGTCTCTGCTTCGTGATTCTAGAATTTCAATATCTGTGCTACTTTCCAGCATGAAGTAATTCAATTTAATTGATCAAAATTAGTCATATCAAATACACTTTTTAGAAAATAATTTCTTTGTTCAGACTTTTAGTTTTCAAGAAAAAAAAAGCCTCACTCGTGTGAAAGAGTCTACAGGACTGTTCAACTTATTAGAGCTTCATGACTTTGGAATGTTGCGTGCCTCTGATTAGCTTGGGCTTTAGTCCTTTAAGTTGTCATTTATTACCTACCTCCATGTCTGAGCTAACATCCAGATATCTTCTGGGAGGTACTAAGAGACCTCTGGCTTCTGGCAACCCCATAGCTTAGTACATTATCAGGTAGGATCTTAAACCTATGCCGTCAAACTTCCCCTATTGCAGCAGCCAGTCTACTTAATGTTCTCACGGATGTATTTGAAAGGTAATTATAAGATGGTGGCACACGCCTTTAATCCTAGCACCGGGGAGGCAGAGGCAGGCGGATTGTTGTGAGTTCAAGGCCAGCCTGGTATGCAAAGTGAGTCCTGGACAGAAACCCTGTCATGAAAAAAACTAAAAAAAAAAAAAAAAAATTTGCTTAAGCTGTTTCCACGATGGAACATGATATTTGGAGTGACTTAGATCTGTTTCCTAGGCTGTGATCACTCATTTTTGGCTCCATAATAAATTGTCCTGTTCTCTTTGAGGTGAGAGCTGTGTTCTGAAAGTGGGCCAAATATTAGGAGGTGATCAATGTATGAAGAGATACATTCTAGACAGAGCCCTGCCACTGGCTTATGAGTTTAGGTGAGGGCAGGATGACAGAATGAGGGCACAAAGTCTCAGAAGATGAAAGCTCACAAAGGTGGGGTCGGATGTTGGTATGGATGTTAGTTTGGTTCTCCTTCACACGATAGCATAGTGATGCCTTCATCAGGGCGGGACACACCCAGGGCTCCATGCTCATCAAGTGCTGCATACAGTCTGCACCATACACTTCCTGATTCTTTACATTCTTGTCTCTTCATTACCAGAGTCTCAGTTTAGTGGCTTCTCGTGATGCAACTGCTTAGAAACACCTGGGGAGTGGCTGAGACTCCACGAACAATCTTGTTTCTTAAGCGAGGACAGAAGAGCTACACTGACTGTGCTTTTGAGTTTTCTTTTGAGTTTTTGCTGAGACCAAGTCCTCTGTGTGTGCTCAGGAGCTAAACCTCTTCATTTGAGGTCACAAGCAGATGGATGATTGGGAAAGACCAATCACTGGTGGAAACAAACAAGAGTAAATCCTGAGCCAGTCAGAACTCAAATCTGAATAGGGAGGACACCAGAGAAAAGTTTGTGAATTTGAGTAAGCACGTGGATAGTCACTGTAGACACAATCAGGAGTTCACTGAATTAAGACCACATAATTTATTGCACTTACTCCCTATGAAACGTGAGGTATGTTACTTATATGTACTTGACCCTATTTAAGAATTTAAACAGAATAGCCAGGATATAAAGTGAATAAATAAAATTTAAAAAGGAATTTAAACAGAAAATATGCATAACTTGGTAAGAAAAAAAAAGTCCCTAAAAATAATAGCTCAGAACATCCTGGGTTGGCAAGACGACTGGGTGGGCAGGCATGCTGAGACCAGATGGCTGAGACTTGAATTCAATCCCTGGAAGCCATACTGGAAGGCGTGGTCCAGCTCCCGCGATTGTCTTCTGACATCTGTTTGTGCACCGTGGCGTGTACACACCTGCTCACGCCCCACACTCATTCACACACACATACCCTAGACAAATAACAAACAAAATAAAATATCTCATAGAGATAAATCTTATTTCCCCTAAAGCATCTACTTCTATAGACTATTTACTCATTTGTTATAGGTACACATGGTGCTAGGTACATGAGCTTTTTACCACAAACCATAAACATATACGGACGAGGAAAACATTCTTCAAGAAGTATGATTCTATCCATTCTCTCTTTTCTTCCCCTACGATCTCTAAATAATTAAACTCAGTTATCTGCACTTTTAAGACATTGGGTTCATTGGAATAATGGCCTTACAGTAGTGCAGGGAAATGACTTGTTGGTAAAATGGGCCTTAGCATTTGCCTCTCTTCTGGCTCATCTAGATGCTTTTACTCATCCACACTACAAGAGTCCTGTGGAAGTGGGTGGAGAGTGGTGGGTAGCTGTGGCCCTGAGCTCTGCATCTGCCTTGTCAACAGCAGCAGTGGCAGTCTTGGAGGTGGCACAGGCCACCTGGGCCTTTTCTAGGTCTCACAGCTCACAGCACTAACCTTGGGAGAATTCTCAGCCTCCTGTACCTTGCAGGTTGGTGCTAATTCTTTATAACCCTGGCTGTGCTCCTGGACCACACTGTCACGTGATCCATTCACTGTCCATCATTTGGGACCCAAACCACAGCTCAGAGACTGAATAGGGTCATACTATTACTTTGGACACTACCTTTTCCAGTTACCACTGAATTTTGGAGTAATATAAGGGAGAAAATAGAAGACTCTGCAAGGGACCTCAACTGTGCACTTATCACAATAGAAACAATATGGAGGTAGGAAAACTTTCAACCAGAAAGGGACATAGAATGCCTTCTTAACTCTAAACAAGAGCCCTGTGTACTACCCAACACAGTTTGTGTTGCAGTTAATTTACCAGTATGGCCTAATAATGTTTATTATTAGGCCTATAATTATTATCATGGCAGTATTTTCTCACCTGGTAGCAATCACTCAAGACACAGACATCCGTTATATATTAAAATAGCCTTAGTTAATGTGGGACAGGGTAGATAGTAATACCATAAACTACTTTCCATAGTGGGCCAGGTATGGGATCCCTTCCCCAACCCCATGCCATCTGCTTCTGATAATTTCTATCAAGCTACTCCCATTCATTATCCCAAATACTTGCTAGTTATTATCATCTGGACCAAGTCTCCATTTATGCCCGCCGTGTGCTTCTCCTCCACCTTACCCATGTGCAGCCTTCTCCCTCCTTCTGCTCTGCTCTGTTCTCTCCTCTTCCAGATTCTCTCTCTTTCTTCAAGCCCGGGAGCCTTAGCCATGCCTATACCATGTGCCCTGCCCAGGGGTGATGGCCTTTTATTGGGCAAAGATAACAAACAATGGTTAGCGTCAATATACATCAGACCAACCGCCAACAAGTTTGTTTCTGAATGAGGACTTTTTGCTTCATTGGTACTCCCATGTTCATGAGGATCAAGTGTTACGATTCTTGTTACTCCCATTACAGAAGGTTTTCCGAGTGAGGTGAAGCAACTCACTCAATATTATTCCCCACCCCTAAATGACAGAGTCAGCCTTAACGTTTACATCTCCCTGATTGCAACACTCATACTTTCAGTGTAGTAACTGCCTTACCAATTTCTACATTTTATAGAGTGTCTATGAAGGCAAAATACTGTTTTACAGCTTTTATAAAATTAACATATTTTAATAAAATGCATAAGATATACATCTAAGGTACTTGATATACTGTATTACATATTATATTTAGCTGATGTATTTATAAATATAGATATGTGGTCTATGGGTTATTTGCATATTTTTCCTGTATGGACTACAGAATCTGAAGATAAGGATTATGTAACTTTCTTCATGCATTCTCTGAGTTCTGTGTTATGGAAAGGCATGTGCCAATTACACTTTATTATTTTAATATTTGAGAAGAGATAGCAGTTACACATATGGAACCACACAGACCAGACTATCAACAAAGTATTTACCATTTCACAATTTCTGTTCTAGGATGAACTATTTAAGGTGAGACATGGTTTTCTCAGACTGACCATTGGAATGGTAAGGCCCCCCCTCCCCCAGCATGTATGAACGAGTTAGCACAGAGCTCTGTGGCTAATTAGGAGTCTCTGCTCCTCGTTGCTCTGAGTGTGGCTGCAGAAGATCCCTGTAAAGGCTTCTTGTTCTTTGACTTCTATTAACAATCTTATGGTGATTCTAACAAGGAAAGTCGATTGCAGAAAGAAAATACAGAAAAGTACAAAGGAGGCAAAAATTATTACCCAGGGTGATTAGGTATGCTTTGCCTCTATTTTCATAATTATTTACATGCCTACTTGTAACTGTAATGTTTGTGTAATATTATTCTATATAGACATGGTTTTCTGTTTTACTTCTACACTTAGGTTATTATATGCATTTGTTAGTATAACAAAATTTCAAAGATACTATGTTGTTGAACACATGGATTTAACCAATCTTTTTCTGTGCTAATTTATGCTATTAACTGGCTTATCCACTGGCTTCTTTGCTTTTGCTATTTATTTTCAATAGTTTGTTCTTGAGGATCTTGTATGTACATTTCCAATCACACTTTTAGTTATTTCCCTAGAGCAGATTCATAGAGGAAGGGTTGTTAAGTCAAAGGCGGGATATGTGGAGGCTCCTGGTTCCCATTACAATCGTTTTGTGTAGGTTTTGCCAATTAATATCTCTTCCATTTGGATTTAGAGGCTCAAAGTGAACAGTTTTGTGTTCTATGTGTTACAGAGTACTTTCATAACCATTATCAAATTTTATTTCCACAAAATTATTTGAAAAATGTTAGCAATATTTTTCTCCATGCTCCGGACAAAGTGACTTCCAAAAAGCAATAAAAACAAACCTGAAGTTAAATGTCTTGTCCAAAATGGCAGAGACAGAACTGTAACCAGAGCCTCCTACTTCATGAGCCATCAGGGGGACATTAGAGTTCTCAATAAATCTTATTTAGTGCCTGGAGTTCTGTGTAACGGAAATCTTATTTCACAAAGAGCGTGAACAATGCCCCTTGCCCAGGTATGTTGTCAGAAGGCAAGCAAGCTCCATGTGCCTTCCTCCGACACTGGCAACTGAGTCCAGAGACCACACTCTGGCTGAGGAAGCCACCTAGAAGCTAACAGAACCCCTTTCTAATTTCTTCTGACATTGTTATTAATAAGTTATGATGTTTCCCACAAATTTCCAACTCCTTAGTGATTATATGGAGATTAAAATTTGCACTAGTGAACTATTTCATCAGGAATACTTATGAGCATGTAGTTTCTTTGTATGCTTTTATTAAAAATTATGCTGTTTTTGCAAGAAATAATTCTACAGCTTGATTTGCTTTCAGATAGTAATTTCTATTTTCTTTATGTATTAATAAAGTAGAATTTTTTCCTGGAAGACAATGGCAGCATACTCCGGCATATGCTATGTAGGATGGCTTTGTTATTGTTTTCTACTATGATGATGGTGATGATGATGATGATGAGGAGGAGGATGGTGATGATGATGAGGATGATGATGATGAGGAGGAGGAGGAGGAGGAGGAGGATGATGATGATGAGGAGGAGGATGATGATGATGATGATGATGATGAGGCGGCGGAGGAGGATGATGATGATGATGAGGAGGAGGATGATGGTGGTGATGATGATGATGATGAGGATGATGAGGAGGAGGAGGATGATGATGATGAGGAGGAGGAGGAGGAGGAGGATGATGATGATGAGGAGGAGGAGGATGATGATGACGAGGAGGAGGAGGAGGAGGATGATGATGGCGAGGAGGAGGAGGAGGATGATGATGATGATGATGATGATGATGATGATGATGATGATGTATGCAGAAGAAATTCTCTCATGTTTGAGAGAAATGTGACATTAGGAATCATTGACATGGTAACTTTACCAGGACTTGAAGGTTTACATGTTACAGGCAGCTGGCTTCTGCACCTCCACTGCAGATAAAGAATGAACAGAAAGATGGAATCAAATGCTTGTCACCACGTCTATAAAGAAAAGTGTTTGGATGGTACAGCAGGTCCTACAGCTGGCAAGTGTTCTGGGATTTGCGAGGATGGCTGGGCATTCTTAGTGGCAGATCATCAGCTCTCATGGAGAAGGAATACAGAGGGACCCCTTGGAACTCATCCCCTCTCCTTCTGCTGATTAGGTGGCACTGGGGACAGTTTTGTATTTTCTGGCCCATGATTCCATTTTGTAAAATAAACGAGGTGGAATACTCTTGAAAAATCTGCAATTGCTCTAAAATTCCACAGTTCAAAGATGTCTTCTTCATGTGTTTGCTAAGAGGGTCATACAATCTGAGCAGCATCAAGCCTTTCTCACTTTAGACCATATTCTGAAAAAATAATCTAAACTGCTATACTAATAAATACAGAGATGGTAGTAGAGACTGACTATGCACTCTTGGGGGGTTTTGGTTAGATAGATAAAAGATGGAGGTTTTTTTGTCCATTAAGTTATTTATTTGTTCATTTTACATCCCAATTGCAACCCCACTCCCTCCTCTCCTCCCACTTTCTCCCCTCAGCCCCCTCAACCCACCCTGGCACATCAAGTCACATCAGTGGTAAGTGCCTCTTCTTTGACTGAGGCAAGACAAGGCAGCTGTTAGGGACATGGGATCCAGAGGGTGGCAACAGAGTCCAAGTCACAGACTGCCCTACTTGAGGACCAAGCAGCCCATCCACTTCATATAAGTATGGGGTCTAGGGCCAGTCCAGGCAGATTCTTTGGTGGATGGTTTAATCTCCGTGAACTACCATGGGCTCAAGTTAGTTGGCTATGTAGGTCTTCTTGTGGTGTCCTTGACCCCTCCAGCTCCCTCAATCCTTCCCCTAACTCTTCCACAAGACTCCCTAAGTTCCACCTCATGTTTGGCTGTGGGTCTCTGCATCTGTTTCCATTATCTGCTGCACGAAGCCTCTCAGATGACTCAGCCTTTAAAGCTTGGTTTACACCAGAAATAAAAACGTTTTGTTGTTGTTGTTGTTGCTGTTGTTGTTGTTGTTGTGATCCTGTCTTGGGCTTTCCAAGCTTGCTTGACTCCAAGAAACCTACTTTTCTACACTTTGGGAGGAAGAAAGATAGTATACCTTTTAGTAGTGAGGACTGCTTAAGATACCAGACATGACAGAGCTTAGAGGTGATCGTTTGGGCCATCTTGGTGAATATTAGCCAGCCTTTCTAGAAAGCTTTCCTCACTGTGTAGTGGAAGCTATGGCAGCAACAGCACCTTTGCTCTCTTTTCACAGCCACTGTAATCGCAGTACTGGAAATGGCACCGGCCGCCTCCGTTCCTCTCAGAAAGTGTTGCCCGCCAGGCATCAAGAGTGTGTTACAGGCAGAATCTGTCAGAGTAATTATGATTGATGGACAGAACATATACTTGTGATTCATATAATAAAAATCATTGTCTCCGCTGCATTCCAGCTGAGCCAAACAAGCCCAGGTCCGGTCGGCTGAATGATAATGTGCGCAATTGCTCCCTTCCTCTCAAGAAAGAGCATTACAGTATTTTCGAGTGACAGCCGTTGGGTAAACAATGTCCCTTGAAAATACAAGGCTGACAACTAAGCAGGCTAGCATCATCCGTTTGTCACCAAAGCTGCTAAGCTTTGATAGCAAAAAAATAAAAATAAACAGCAACATTGCTTTACAAATATGCTTTATCCTTGAATGAGGGATTAGGAAAACACCTGGAACGTCTTGGCTTTGGGAACAATTCCCACTTTTCCTTTTTTGTGAGGGTCTCTGTTTCATGCAGAGGTCAGTGGCTCTGGGCTGTGTGCGACAGTCTTTAGGTTTGTCGTGAAGCTTCCTAATGTCTGTAGAGCTGAAGTAACATCACACCCTTGGTTAAGATGCTCAGCCTGCATCCCTCCTCCAAGTGCCCTAAGCATGCAAACTCTGTTTCTCAAAGAACTTTTTAATTTCAAACTATATGTACAATTTTCCTGACATAATTTTTTTGTGCATCCAGTTTTTACATTTTCTACATTCTTATTTCAGTTCCAATGCAGAAATCCTTGGACAGAAAGGCTGCATAACGAATCACAGTGTGTGTAACTGTCTCTGAGGGGGTTGTGGGAGCAGAGACTGGGGTGCTCACCAGAGAGATTCACACCCCTCTCAGCCAGAAATCTAGGACTTTGAAAAGAGATGACTTATCAGATATATTTGCCAGACTAGACATGAATATAAAACGATTATCTTTTAGACCATGTGTGGATTTTTTTTGATATTTTATATATACTTTTATATTTGTATCTATCAGACTCTGGGCTGATTTTTAATTTGTAACATTACTTGATCCATAATTTTATTTTATGTTACATTCATATTTTTCCAATACTTTAGAAATTACATAGTCTATTCCTAAAAATCCATCCTTAATACTCTTTATTTCAGTCAAAAGTGAAAATACATAGCCTTGAGCCCTTCTTCCCTATTCCTTCTGCTCTCCTCCCATTTCCTCCTCTGCTCTCCAATCCTTTCCTGTCTCCTCTCTTACTTTCTTCCTCTGCTCTTTCTCTTCTCCGTCTTCTATTTTTCCCCCTTCTCTTCCTTCCTTTCTTTGGAGAAGGATCTCATTATGTTTTCCAGACTGTTCAATGACTCCAGAGCCTAAGGAAATCACAGGCCTCTGCCTCCCCAGTTCTTAGAACCGAAAAACAGAACCCGAGGGTTTAATTCTTAGAACATTCCAGTTATTTATTGTTTGTGTGTCTCTGCACGCATTTGCTCATGCATCTGTCACTGTGTGTCACTATTTGCACACGGAATTTGGAGGACAACATGTGAGACACTTTTCTTCCTCCCCCCAGTGGGTTTCCAGGACCTAACCCTCATCTTCAGCCTTGGAGGCGAGCACCTTTACTCTCTGGGCCATCTCGGCAATTCAGTCTTAAGTCTTCAAGAATTCTTCTTCCCCCTTTCAGTGCTGCTATTTGGTTTGATTTATAACTTGGGCCTTACAATACAGACACTTAATTTTTAGATTAAATATTTTTGCCTAAATTTCCCATTTTGATTTTCATTTTTGAGGATTTAATTCCATAGATGCCTAAAGTCAGTTTATTAAAATATTTATTTGGATTTGCTATTTAGCTGGCTTCAATGCTCACTGAAATTTTGCTTTCTAAATTATTTTGGATGGCAAATGTAATCTTTATTACAAGCCAATGTGCTTACTCAGTTTTCAATGATTTTTATAAGTGAATTTTGGAAATATCTCCCTTTGCCTCTTTTGCAGTCAGGGGTTGAAGTTTCCTAGGCTCAGCCCATCCTCGGGAAACCATAACTGTTCCAGTATGTGCAGACCCTTTTGTTTTTATTTGCTTCACTGCTTGTAGTATTTTCCCCTGTAATGATGCAATTGCAAACATGCATAGAGAAACTGAGAATTGGAGTGAGGGTTTCCACTCTGTACTTTCCTAAAGTTCAGAAGGGATCTCTGTTTTGCACGGATCCTAGTTGTGTTAGGACCTAACAGGATGATTGACACAATGTCTCAAAGTAAAATCATGATGGGTGACATACAAAGACAACAGTTAGGACCGAAAAAGGGAAAATGACACTTTTTCATCTCAATATGATTTACCTCTGTAAAACAAAGACTTGGTATTTATCACAGTGTAGAGTAAGTGTGGCACATTTTATACAGCAGTTAACAGAAACAGTACAAGAATGGAGCTGTAAAAATGTTCACTTCTGTTTCCTCTTGGACCCCATGTCCAACTCTGTGGAGCTGAGCTGTTCACCACTACCAGAGTGGGCATGGCATCCACCACCCTATTAATATCTACTTCTTAAGGATGGGTAGGATATTCTTGCCAGGAACTGTGAACTTTCCAGAGCTGTTAACATGTTGTAAGATGGTTATATTTCCCACCAATCCCCAAATGGACAATTTTATCTTACTGTTTGCTAGAGTAAAATTGTCTAAAGGATCAAATACTTTCAAGGTGAAAATGAAAATCATGTTTGTTTCCATTTCACTGCTGTTGCCACTAACGCTGCAGTTAACGTAGGGGTGCAATTATATTTGTGAGCAATTTATTTGCATGTGTCTTTGTATTGTTGGCTCACACTGTGAAGTTCCTGGTAATTTGCTGAAGATTTCCTATAGTGGCTGTTCAAATTTACATCTCCAGGACAAGTTTTCAGAGCTGTCTTTCTTCCATGTCCATGCTCACTGACTTTCTTCTTTCTGATGACAATCAACTGTAACAGCAACGAGATACGATCACACTGTGATTTTGATTCATATTTCCCTGATGACTAATACTGTTGACTGTGAAGCTTGTACATCTTCCTTTCAGTAATATCTGTTTCAGACTCGCTCATTTTCAGTGGGTTATATATTTACTGTTGAGTCTTTGAGGTTCATATTCTGGGTATTAGTTCCTTGTACATTGGATCATTTACTAATATTTTTTCCTTCCCACAGGTTGTGTCTTCATTCTGTTGATTATTCATTTTAGGGCCTTTTCCCAGAAACCCAATGCCAAGAAGCATTTTCTCTAGGGGGTTTAATAGTTTTGGATCTTATATGTAAGTTACATATATTGTGATTTTATTTTTGTAATTACTAAGAGTAAGGGTTCTAATTTCACTTTTCCATACTTGTGTATCTAATTGTCTAGTGCTATGAATTAAAAGGGAAAAACCCCACAAAGAATATGTTTTTTTCCAAAGCTATCCTTAGCATTGTTATTGACAGGCTATAGGTGTGTGGTTGCCCTTGGATTTGTATTCTGACTCATGGGCTTGTTTGTATGCCTGTTTTGATGACAAAATTCTGGTGCTTTGATTACTAAAATGTGTGTATGTGTGTGCACTCATTCTCTCTCACATGTATGTATGTATATTTGCACTAAGGCACACTCTCACTGTGTAGTTCTAGCTGACCTGGAAATTCCTGAGTAGACCAGACAGGCCTTTAACTTACACACATCCAGCTGCTTGTGCCTTCTAAATGCTAGGAGTAAAGGTGTGTGCTGCTGGCTGTATTATATTTTGAAGTAAAGTAATATATTACACCTTACACTTTGTTATTTTTATTCAAGATGGTTTTGAATACTTGGATATTATTATCATTTACACAAATTTTAGGATATTTTTCTAGCTCTCTAAAAATATTAGAAAAAAGGGAATAGGGCTTCCTCAAGACCCAGCTATTCCACTCCTTGGAATATACCCAGAAGATGCTCCAGCACACAACAAGAAAATTTGCTCAACCATGTTCATAGCAGCCTTATTCATAATAGCCAGAACATGGAAACAGCCTAAGTGTCCCTCAGTAGAAGAGTGGATAAAGAAACTGTGGTACATATACACTATGGAATACTACTCAGCTATTAAAAACAAGGAATTCCCGAAATTTGTGGATAAATGGATTGAGCTAGAAATGATCATAATGAGTGAGTTAACCCAGAAGCAGAAAGAATCAAATGGTATATACTCACTTATATCTGCATACTAGCCCAAGGGGCATGTCCCACCAAAGCCTTCACTTACCAGGAAACTGGGACAGAGGGGAAGGCATCCTATTGGGACTCTAAATGAGAGATGCATGGGAGAACAGCAAAATAAAAGGATACAGAGGGTCCTAGAAATCTACAAGTAGAACAATATGATAGGCAGATTTGGGCCCAGGGGTCCCACTCAAACTAAGGCACCACCCAAGGACAATACAGGAGGTAAACTTTAAACCCCTTCCCAGATCTAGCCAATGGTCAGAATATTCTCCACAGTTGAGTGGAGAGTGTGATACGACTTTCTCACGTACTCTGGTGCCTCACATTTGACCATGTCCCCTGGAGGGGGAGACCTGGTGGCACTCAGAGGAAGGACAGCAAGTAGCCAAGAAGAGACTTGATACCCTATGAGAATATATAGGGGGACGTAATTCCCCTCAGGAACAGTCATAGGGGAGGGGAATAATGGGAAAATGGGGGGGGGGGAGGAATGGGAGGATACAAGGGATGGGATAAACATTGAGATGTAACAAGAATAAATTAATAAAAAAAATAAAAAAAATAAAAATATTAGATTGTATTGTGAGATAAATTGCATTATATCTCTGCATTTCTTTAGATATGAACATTTAACCACTATTGATTCTCCAATCCATGAAATTAGATCTTTCCATTTTGTGTATGTGTATATGCAGTATGTGTCAGCTTCTTTTTCTTTGGTTAAATTCACTTTTAGGTATCTTATTACTTTATGTAGCTACACCAAATGGAATTGCTTTCTTGATTGCTATTTCTCCTAGGGAGCTGCAGCTGTCAAGGTGACATAGCCCCAAGTGATGTGAGGAAGTGTCCATTGGGTGAATGCTCAATAGATTGACCTGTGGACATGTCTGTGTGGCATTTTTTTTTTGATTACTAATTGATAGGAAAACCTAGCCCACTGTTGGTAGTACCATTTCTAGACACGTGGGCCTGTGCTATCTAAGGATAGCCTTGGAGTAAGACAGGGTGGACAGCATCCCTCCACGGTTCCTGACTTAAATTCCCTCAGCGGTGTATAGTGCCCGCAAGTGTAAGCCAAATAATCCCTCTCCTCTTCAATTTGCTTTTGGTTATGGTGTTTTTCATAGCAAGAGAAAGCAAATTGTCTGAGTCCGTTGATTATTGGTGTATAGCAGTGCTGCCCATGTTTGAGTGTCCGTTAGATCCTGCAACTTGTCAAAATTTGCTTATTAACTATGAGAGGCTCCGTTTATCTTATTGTTTTGGGAGTTTTCCATATATCGAATAATGCCATCAAACTACCACGTGACTTCTTTCCCAATTCTAATTGCTTTTTTTCTTTCTCTTGTGTAGCGTGTTTTTTTTTTTTCCTCCTTATGGTGGTTCTTCATGGGTTCTTCTCCTGTCTCCTCACAATATCTTCTCTGCTCTGCTCAGCTTCTCCTGGCTCAACTGTCACAAACCAGCTGTCTTCTCTCCTCAGTCTGCTAGCCCAGCTCTCGTTCAACCGTCTCCTGTGTTCATGCTGCTCAACCTCCTTTCTTCTCGTCTCTAGCCCTACTCAGTCTTCTTTCTTCCTGCACCAGCCCTCTTCTCTGACCCCACTCATCTCTCTCAGCCTCTGCTGGCTTTTTATATGCTCTCCTGTTCCCCAGAAATCTAAGAACCAATAGACACTGAAAGGCACAGGGTCAACTGGGGAATCCGTTAAAGAGCTAGGCACACAAAATTAATCACACTACACTCTTGCCTAATTTTTTTTTCCTGGCTAAGACTTCGGGGACTTGGGTGAACAGAATTGGTTAAGGTGGCCAATCTTCTCTGTTCCAGATTTTAATATAATAGCATTTAGCTGTATCCTATTGTTGATTCAAACATTAACTCATTTTTGCAACTCTGAGATGAGTCACCCTTCACTATACCATGGTAAATCCATCAGTGTACTGTTGAATTTGACTTACTGGAATTTTGTTGAGAATTTTGCAACTATGTTTATCACAGATACCTCCCTTCCAGTAGCTTGCTTGTTTGCTACAGTCTTTCTCTGCTTTTGGTGTTTGGGTAATACTGGTCTATCAGTTTTCAAGTTTTTCCTCACAATTCAGAATGAGTTGGTGTTAGTTCTTTTTGAAATGCTCGGTAGTACCCAGGGGTGAAGGCATCTAAACCTGCATTGTTATGTGATGGGACACTTTTTTGTTGTTGTTATTGATCCAATCTCATTTACTATTAGTTCATGACGTTTGATATTTTCTTCCTGTTTCATCTTGGAAAGGTGTTTGGGTCCAGGAATTTGTTCCAGTTTTCTAAGGCATTAAACTGTTTGGCCTGTAGTTCTTGACAGATATCTTTGGAATCCCCTTTGTTTGTGTGGTGCCTCAGGGTCTCTCTTTACCTCTGACTTCCTGCGAGTCTTCTCTTACCTCTCTTCACTAAGGGTTTATCAATTATCAGCTTGATCTTTTGAACAATCAGCTATCCATCTTTAGAATTACTTTTTCATCTGGATTCCATTAACTTCTGCTCTGATGGCTATCATGACTCCTGCTCTAGTAACCCCCTGTTTGGTTTGTCCTTGTCACGGGTTGTCATTTGAGATCATTCTGATTTCTTTGCAGGCCCTGCTGAGCACATGCATCCTTCTTGGGGCCACACTTGCAGCTTCCTTGGAGTCTGCTAGACTGTGCAATCCATTTTCATTTGCTTAGAGCCAACTTTTAATTCCATTCCTTCTTCCTTGATCTACTGTTGGTCCAGTAGTTTACTTCATTCCTATGTTATTTTTATACTTGCAAAAGTTTTCCTTTTTCCTCTTTGGCTAGAGATTTTTAGTTTTATTGCTTAGCTGCCAGCAGATATACTTGACTTGATTTCCATTATATGCATATTTGAGATTTTCTTGCCATTGACCATATGATTAATTCTGTAGGGTGCTCTATGTGCTGATGAGAAGACATGTTCTGTAGCTACTATATAGAATATTCCATAGCTGTTGGGTTCCTTGGTGGAGGGTGCCCTTTAACTCTGCAGTTTCTTTAATGATTTTCTCTTTGTGTGATAGGTCCCTTGCTGAAAGTAGGGTATTAAAGCCGCATGCTGCTGTTGTAGAAATGGATTTGCCTTTCCCTTCATATTTATTAATATTTGTCTTACATACTTAGATCCTCCAATTAAATGCAATTAGAATTTCAATGTGTTTCTGATATATATATATATATATATATATATATATATATATATATATATATATATATATATATATTCCTAACTATAACTTTCTCACCTTCTCAATCTTTGTAATGTTACTTACTTGCATGTATGTTTTCAGGACTGAAATTTGGTATTTCCCTTGGGAAAACCTTGGAAAATCTTCCCTTGGGAAAATGATTTTCCTACTCTCCGCTTTTCTTAGTTGCCTATAGTTCTTTCTGTAGGGTTGAGGCCTTGTGGTTCCCCCTTTGAACTGTTTTTTTAAAAACAAAAGCAACTTACAGCAATTATTAGGAATAAGTAAGCAAGCAGTGGATTCTTCATTATCCTCTTAACCTCCTTCATTTCGACTGTTTTGTTTTTCATTCTGTATCTTTCTGTAGTGAATGCATCTTATTGTATTAATATAATTTATGTAGTTATTACTGTCTTTGTTGTTTAGTTTCATTCTAAAGATGTGACAGAATGCCCTCAACTTTCCTATATAATTACTCTTGCATAAGAGTTTTATATTCCTTTATTTTTAGTGGATCTTTCAGTTTTAGAATTTTTTAATAACATTATGGTAGGTTTATATTTTCCTAATTTTTGTTTGGCCATGTCTTTACCACTCCTATGTTTTTAGAGGATAGCTTTGCTGGGTACAATATTCTCATTTTGTAGTTTGTTCTTTCTCCTAGCTCCAATGATTCCTGCTCAGAAGAGCACTATCAGTAGAATTGAGCCACCCCATGTGTGCTTTCTCCTCTTTTGCATCTTTGAGAATATTTCCTTTACCTTTCAACATTGAACATTTGATTATATCTTGGAGCAGTCTTAACTGAGCTGACTATGATTTGTAATGTTTAATCTTTCTGGACCTGGATGTTTGTACTCATCTCTGAGTTTGGGAAGTTTTTGGTGGCTTTCTACTTGAGTCTTTCTTGGGGGCCAGTGCCCAGTGTCTACTCTTTTCAGGCTGCTTTGATGTTCCTGTGGGTTTTCTTCATCTGCCTCTGTTCCCCAACCCCACCATGTGTACTCACACACCCCTCCTTTTAGGTCCCTGTTTTTTCCTTCTGTTTCATCTATCATATTAATGCATTCTCTCATGTATTTGATTTTATTTAAGCATATTTTTTTGCTTAAAGATCTTTGTTTTTTAAAAATGACTTTTATGTCTCTGTTAAGTTTTTGAATTAGAGATTTCTTCAGGCTCATTGAGTTTCCTTTAAATGGGTGTTTAAAGTCTCAAAGTGTTAGCTCATGGTGGTGGTGATTTTTGTTGGCTTTGAGGTCACATATTTGTGAGAGCTCTTAGAGCGTCCTTTATAGTATTGTCTGGGCACTGAAGATATCTACATGTATTTCCAGTCTTCATGGAGCTTTGTTTATGCTCATCTTTCCAGAAATTCTCAGCATGACCCGCCCCGCTCCCCCAAACCTGTGGTTGCTTCAGTTGTTTCAGCATAGAGTGGTGCCCAAATCCTGGGTCATTGTCTGCTGTTGGTGTGCTGTCACCATTTCACCACTAGAGGGCAATCCAAGCCTAGGTTTCTCATAAACCTAAAGCTGTGCTGTTCAACAAGAATTGGGGAAAAAGCTCAAAAGGGTAGTTCCTTTCTTTCCCTAGGGCTCATCTACAGCCACAAGCCCATATAGTCAGCTGTTAGTTTCTGTCTGGCTCATGGATTGAGGGACCAGATGCAAGTTCCTATGTGATTCCTGTGGCCACCAGTACTGCATCACTCATTAAGCCCAGTGTTCTCTGAGACCAGTACTGACGACAGAGCAAGGATCACAAGGCTATGTTGCTGTAGACTCATAGTCCAGAACTACTGCAGTCAACAACATGTCAACAGAGGTCAAATGGACCGAGACCACACATATCTCCCACTGGTGTCGATGCTTTTCTAGAAGTTCTGTCTGAGGATACTGGTCTGGGGATGGAGACTTCTAGGATTTGTCGGGTGCTAGGATTTACCATCCTGGCATTGCATTGTAAGGTCAAATCCCTATGTTCAGGACCATTCTCTGTCCTACCATCAACGAATGGAGTCTTGCTTCATGTTGTGCTGTGCAGTTCTGGGATGGCCACCCATCACTGGCATGGACACTAAACTGGATTGTATCTGGGTCTTACATCTGCAAGGAACTATTTGATCTTTGGGACCTGGCACTAGGCCCACACCATGAGCCTAAACATGAGACTGTCTTACTAAAACACAGCTGTCTGCCTGGTATAGGGAAGACTAAAGATTTTGTCTTTATGTAGTGCTCTGGGTGGGACTCTCTCTGCTAACAAAAATTGGGGGATTGGTCAGTGAGACAATTTTTGTTTTGGCTTTTAAGATGGCATGAGTTGGTCCATACCTGAGACTCACATCTCTAGGTACTTGTGAACTGTGAGGATGGTTGCCCAGTGCCCATGCCAAGTGATGTTGGGTTGGGTAAGGGTGGGAAGCTCACCCATCACAGGTTCTAGGTTCTTTTTGGTCCAAACAAGGAATGAAGCAGAAATGCAGAGCTGTGAAAAAAACCACGGGTCACTGTTTCTCCCACGGGCACATAGGTGTCTGTGTAATGTTTTGGTGTGGATAGAGGCTCCCTCTGTGATTGCAAGCCTGCATATGGTAATAGTAATACTCTTTAGCTATTACCTGGTGTGGTGTTTCCACAGTACTGAGTGCATGATGAAGTCTTGTGTGGATTTTTGTGGTTTGTACCCAGTAGGACAGTCTTGGCCTTCTTTCTGCTGCCTAAGGTTAAAGAACAGTTAGGTACCATGCAGGTTCCATTCTAACGTGATTCAAGTGCATCCGTCTGGGAGTGCTGACTTGGGAGTTGGGGTGAGTGAGGTTCCTGGGCAGCATTGATTTTCATCTTGTCACACTTGGCTATGGGATTTAGGACTTAAGATCCCTCTTGCGTGCACATGGAGCATCTTTCTTCAAATAGGACAGTGTGGCATAGGAGTGGAAAGACAGCTCTCTCTTTGCACCTTCCTCAAGGCATCTTCCAGCAGCATGCTGAGGTAACACACTGTTGTCTCACTCCCAGCTTTATTGTGAACAGTTTTGTTATAACTCAGGAGACCAGAACTGAAGGAGCATAGTCAGCGACCATTTTGTTCTACTCCTTCCATAGCACCTAATTTCATAGTTGTTTCTGGACATTAATTTCTGTATCACCCATTTTCTTTGACAGTAAGCTCACAGTATTACCAGAGCTGTGTCAGTTGTGTTTTACCATCCTTTTACCATAGCAACAAGGGTCAGGCCACCACCTAAAATTAACTCTCTCTCTCTCTCTCCCTCTCTCTCTCTCTTCTCTTTCCCTTCTGCCTATGTTCCTACTGGAGCATAAAGCCCCCCCACCCCCCTAAATTGCATCTCCCTGTGAGATCTTGACTACCATGTCAGTAGCTATAGTTTCAACAGCTCAGAGAGGTCTGCCATCTAGGAGACAGTCTACATAGATTTGCTAAATACATGATTCCTGGCTACTTAGTTCTGCTTATAACGTACTGTCCAAAGCTCAATACAAAAATATTGGCTTTAAATTGGACAAATAAAAAAAAAAAGAAAAAAAAAAAGAAAAAAAAATAAATTGGACAAATGACTATTTTCCATAAAAAGCAAAACAACATTAAAAAAAGAATACAAAAATTCTCTTTTACTGTCTCTTTCCTAGTACATATTAAAGCATAGGAATGGAGTTAAAGGATTAAATTTTTCTAAAACACAGATTTCTATAACATACTTTATTTAGAATTGATTACAGCTTCTACCTCATCCTTACTGCATCTTTCCTGCATCTTTCATAAAGTAAAATATCTCCTTCACTTCATCACTAATATTATATTTTATTTTTTCTCATCCATCTCATATTTTCAGAAGAGCCTGTGACTCTTGTTACTGTGGAAATCTAGGTTGTGTTCTGCTCTGTGCTGAGTTTTGCTGTATCCACACATGTGGGATGATGAAACCTAGGTGGATTGGTTGGAAATCTAACCCCACTGCCAGGCAGAGGGGATCAATAAATCAATATAAACCTGTATGGCAGTGTTTCTATGTATCAAAAGGATAAGAGCAAGAAACACGCTTTCTGTACACAAACAGCCCCTAGATTGGGATGCATAAAGAAGTTTTAAAAGAGATCGTACTTTTTATTGTTGATGGCAGTTATTAATAAAGAACACAACAGCAAAAATTGATTTGATCTTTGCTGTTTGTGGAAAAGAATCCCTGTAGGTGACTTGCTGAGAAAGGTGATGGAAGAGCAAATAAATTAGGCCCATCACAAAACTTGCCTGTTAAACCGGGCGTGCGTATGGCCATTGAGTGAAGGACACCACATTAGGATGCCATGCACACATTGTAAGTTAGAGTGTGAAATGGAGTAGTTGATTTCACCGGCAATGGAAAAACCTAAAATGAAAAAAATGTGGCTTAAGATCTTGAATACGTAACTGGAGACAAAGAGGAAGCACACAGCCTTACCTGTCTACAAAGGAGAGTAAGGTAAGCATGACCAATGTGCCCCTCCCTCTCTCCTATTCCTTCCCCATTCCATTCTTCTCTCTGCATGCCGGTTTCTAATCATGGGTTAAATTAGAGCTCAGTTGAGATGAGTGGTACCCTAGGACTTACAGGGTCAACAGTGACATTCCAATCACAATGAGCATGTGCTCCCCCTGATTGTCTCAAGCCGTCGTCAATATTCTTCCTCCTGGACAGCCATCCTCTTACCAGGTGCTGGGAAAACTTACTTCAGACTCTCACAATGTCATTTCCTCTAAAATATGTATCGTATAGCATCTGGAGAGGAGACATGGGCCGTGATATAGGGCATAATGGCATTTATTCACAAAATATCCATTTTTCGAATAGCCCCTCAAGACAGAAAAAAAAAAAAACCCCATAAACATAGAAATAACAACTGTGATTACTACAGACTTTAAGTTTTCCTTAGGCATGTGCTCATATGTGTTCCTGTGTGTGTATGTGCATATGTAGAGGACAGAGGACAGAGAACAGTGTTAGATATTCTTCCTAGTTCCTCTAGTGTTTGTTGAGAGTATGAAGTTTTATTTTCCAAATGAAGAATGATACAATAGCAGTCACAAACTAACCCTTGACACAAAGACATCACTGTTTTTTTTTTCTCCCAAAATTCAACATGTTGGATTTTAGTTTGCTATTTAACAGCTTCATAAAGTTACAACAAACCCAACAGCAGGTGCATTATTAGAACGAAAAGAGGCCAGGGAACTTGCTGATTGTAGACAATCGACCTCATCATCTGCAGCCTTAGAGATTCCTTTGCGTGTTGGTGGGGTATTTCAGTCCCACACAGTAAGGACTTAAGAGAAGACTGGCTCATGAAATGCTGTGAGAGATCTCACAGGTTTTAAAACAATTTTTATTAATTTATTCTTGTTACATCTCAATGGTTATCCTATCCCTTGTGTCCTCTCATTCCTCCCTCCTTCCCATTTCCCCCTTTTTCCCCTCCCCTATGACTGTGACTGAGGGGGACCTCCTCCCTCTGTATATGCTCATAGGGTATCAAGTCTCTTCTTGGTATCCTTCCTCTGAGTGCCACCAGGTCTCCCCCTCCAGGGGACACGGTCAAATATGAGGCACCAGGCTTTGAGTATGTAAGTGAGATAGAAAACACACACACACACACACACACACACACACACACAAGATGATAAATTGGAGCAGGCATGTTCAGAAAGACACCCTCTTGATTACATTTATCTTTGAAATGTCAGTCTTCAGCTTCAAATGATTGTTTTCATGGTGTGTACAAGAAATGTAACTTAGTCACCAATGCAAACATACAGAAAGAGTGCATTAGAATTGCCAAGTGTGCACTGTTCTGTGTCCTTTTAAAAAATAAAATTCTTTATTTGTTCTTTATTTATTTATTCACTTTCATCCCAGTCATAGCTGCCTCCCTCTTCTCCTCCCAGTCCCACTCTCCTTTCCTCTGTCCTTTTGAAAGGTAATTGCAAACACATGACAATTAATTCATATTTTAAATATTAAAATAATTATCAAATCCTTTATATATTTTTTTGTTTTCTTTTTTTTTTGTGTGGTTTAGACATGAGTAAAGCAGAGGCTTATCCCACAAGGATTTTTCAACCATTTGCTTATGAAATCAGTCAAAAGTTTGGGTTAATCTTATGATAAAAGGTAGGGCTCAATATTGAGAGAGACAGGCATGTATTTCCGAGTGAAATGAATTCCTATAACATTTAGGAAATACTTAAAAGGTTTTTTTTGTTTGTTTGTTTTTTCAAGACAAGTTTTCTCTGTGTAGCCTTGGCTGTCCTAGACTTGCTTTGTAGACCGGGCTGACCTCGAACTCACAGTGAATCGCCTGCCTCTGCCTCCCAAGTGCTGAGATTAAAGGCGTGTGCCACCATGACCGGCTAATACTTTAAAATTTTACTGAAAGTATACATTATCCATTTTAGCAAGCATGTGACTAGTTAGCTGTGAGTACAGTCAGATTTACCCTCAGCTTTGCATAACAAGTACCAATAATGGTGTTGATCCAAGGAAACCCAGAATGTGAAAGTGGAATCAGAGTTTGTCAATTAAGTGCAGTGAGGTAGACACTGACAGTGCACATACGTGCCCATGTGTGTACAGACACTGGGAAAGCACAGTCCTGTGCAGCTTCACTTCCGAGCACGAAGCTCAGGAACACTCTTCTGCCTACTTTGTTCCCTTTTCTCTTAGCCAAAGACCTCAGCTAATTGGGTTTCTTGATGTAGTTGGATGACCTACATTCTAGCTCTGAAGGGGGACAGTGTCCTCACATCTGTTTTCATTTGTCGTGGTAGTAAAGACTCTTTATTACTTATTTGCAGTACTGGGGGTTGAACCAAGGGCACCACACATGCTAAGCAAGTGTTTGATCACTGAACTCCACTTACTCTTAGACTCGAAAATACTAAGACATACTTAGAAGACGTTGACTTTATGTATAGGCCTAAAGCCTTAGGATGTTTGAAAGTGATTGCCCTCCATGGGCTCACGTGTTTGAGTATTTGGTCTCCAGACCATGGTGCTGTTGAGAGAAAACACCAGGCAGAAGGCTTCGATTGCTGTAGAGCCACCTGTAACTATGCTTTCTCTGCAGTGGTGCGCTGTATCTTCTCAAACAGAGAGCCAAAAGAAATCCTTCCTCCTTGTGTTAGGGCATGGTCTGGTGCTTTCTATTTAACTAATTGCTTACCCCCTCCCCCGAAGTTCTTACTGTTCTACGAGCAAACCTCACGCATACCAAAGTGATGAGGTATAACTTTGCCTCCAAATTATCCCTGATTGACCAATAAATGTATACACCTGGGCAAGGCAGAAGAGAGGGAGGTAAAACTAAGGTTCTGAGGCTTGGAGGACAGGAAGATTATGGGGCAGGGGTGGGGTGGGAAGAGACCCAGGAAGAGAGAGACAGGAGAGGAACAGGCAGAGACTGCCATGGGTTAGCATAAAGAAGAACCGCGTGGCCAGGAGGAGTTAACTCTGAGATCGGCATGAAGAGAAGCAGCCCGAGATGAAAGATGTGCAAGTATTTATGGGAATTTTGAGTGGGAAGTAGCCCAGATAGAAATAATTAAAGCAAGTGGCATGGGATAAGGAGCTGGGAGATAATAAGGTAGCTTAAGAGATTATATCTCCCCAGACCTAGAGTTTAAGAAATATTAAATATCTAACAGGTGTCTGTGTCTTTTATTGAGATGATAGCAATTGAATAATAACTGCCAATATAATTCTAGCCTATTAATAGTAAACATTAATAGCCTTTTTATTCTCTACAGCATTCTTGGGGTTGTTTCTTGTCAGATTTTTGGTCAGAGCAACATGATTAATTATTTCAGGCCCCCTCTTGATTAGTATCATCTTAATTTTCTTGATATAAGGGCAAGTGGTCCTTCTACTCCGCAGTGTCAATGCAAATCTCTGCTGGGTTGGTGGATGTGAACTTCAAATGGACAAACTGCAGCCCAACCTGTCAATTTTCTAGAAGCTCACTGTTAATTCATTGGCAAAGTATTGATATTTTTGGGATGTGGGGAGAATTTACAAGAGAATTAGGAAAACTAAACAATATAGGGAGAAGAAACAGAATTTTGGGAGAATGGATGGTGATTATCTGTAGTGGTGTAGAGGACACTTTGACCCTAACCCTTAACCCTCAAGATCAAGAACTGCATACTTATGGCAAAGATAACACACACCATTGATAGGGATATTTGCACAGTAAAGTAGTCTTGTTGCCTTTCTGGTCACAATATCTGTTTCCCATAGCTTCTGTTATTGAATGTCCGCTGAAAAATTGAAAAGCTGTGATCATTAAATCATTGTGTCCACAGCTAGGGAAATCATCAGAGACTGGTTTCAGTTACTTCTTGGATCACTTCAGCACAGCCTTTAGGTTAAATCCACATCAGGGCCCCATATGTGCGACACCTCCAATGTGTCTAGGAGAAGGAAATACTGAAGTAAGGACACATTAATTTTCCCTCTGCATTGTTGGGCTGCCTCAAGAAGTAGTTGTTTGTTCCTGTTCTGACTTCACCTGATTTCCACCCTCCTCTATAAAAATTCAATATCTATTATTTGCTAATATGTGAACCACTATCCAGAGCTATAGAATCCATGTAATGTCGGTAGGTCAGTTGTCTTTGGTGTTACAGACCCACTCTAGTTGTCTACTCTGTGGAATAAAGTGTCTGAGTTTGTAGTCATAATTCATTGTATTTCTGGGACTTCTTCAGTCTGAAACATTGCACACCTCTTCTTTGGTCTCAGTATAGCATCATTTAAGGAGCAGTGCCCCAAAGTTGAAATTCTATAGTGTATGATTTTTTTTATTTGACCAAAACTTTATTTTTATGACAACTATACCACAGGCACAATTTTCTGATTCTCTTGCTGTATACTCCAGGTTATTTTTTCATATTGTCATTATTAAAGATGTTGACTGTGAATACCAGTGGTTGTGATGTCTTGTGAGTTCTCTTCTTTTAGGGATGTTCTTACATTTTATGATTATTTTGTACATAGATATTTGAGACTATATTGCTTAGTGCCTTTGTGATCAAACCCCTGGTTTCTTCATTTACTTTTTTCTATATCAACTTCTTGTAGCTTTTATATGGTGGGTTATAACTTATTGATATCAGTCTTGGATATCTTGGATAATGATATTCCATGCCTCAGTTTCCCCTTATGGTTGAGTTTACTTGACAAGACAATTTAATTCTTCTTATATGAATTCGACTTTTAACCTAGTTCTCACATAGCCTAACAATCACCAGACATTTCTCAATATTACCAGTTTCAGTGCTCCATTTCTCTTTGGCTGATGCCAAGTTATGAGCCAACACGTCTTCTAAAGCACATAAACCTATTTACCTTGGGCAGTGTGTAGTTCCTGGATTTGTTAATGCTGTCAGTGTTAGTTGAACTCATCTTTCTGGACCCCTCAACTTTTACCTTAACTGCTCTGGAGCGCAGCTCACCAAAAAAGTTTACACTGGAAACCTTCCTTCTGCAGCAGGCCTCCCTCTCAGATTTCTTCCCAGAGAAAATTAAAATGCATTTGGCCAAGTAAATATATTAAGGTTAATATATCTTCAACTCGTTCCTCACTTAGTTTTGCTTCTTACATCATCTATTTCCCTAAGAACTCTCATTTCTGTGATGTCTTCCCACATCCGTCTTTTTAGCACAAACATTTTAAGTTCTCCTTTGATGAACAATAGTTATGCCACCTGTCTTCACGCAGCGTTTCCAGGCAGTGAAGCTTGGGGAGGGGATGTTTTCTGGCTGATACGTGATTTAATCTCTCCCCATCATTTGTGAGATGTAACGTGGAGCTGCAAAGACTAATTATCTGTTAGGTGATGTCTCAGTTCCTACTTGAAAAGTGCAAAAGATTAGCATGTTTAAATTAAACCAGGCCTACTACTCACAGAGGATTAATTACTTGGCATACAGACAAGAAGTCATTGTGTTATTAGTATAATGAATAAGGAAAACTGTTTCTATAAGAAAAAGTGGTAATGAATGATGCTCAGCTAGAACATCAGCAGAGAGGAGAGGTGAACGGTGACAGCATGGATAGTTGTTGCCCAAGTGTAAATTCTAAAGCAGGACCGGTCTCAATTATTATTCCATTATCCAGTTATTATTTTTTTAATAATTCTGGAATGAGTTCATTCAGATAGCATTGATTTATGTAAATGATGTCAGAAGACTAAGTCTGTAGTGTGACTAGTCCAGACTCTTGTCATCACCCTCATTAGAATATTGTACAGGCTGTCAGTTGTCATGACCCGGAAGATGAGGTACTCACAACCTTTGTGAGAGCTTAAATATTCATCATGAATTCACCCCTGGGGTTGTATTCAGAGATATGAAAGATAGAAGATGCCTCAGAGCCCTCATTTCTAAACGAAACATTATGACAATCTGACAGCTACAAAAACAAATATGCCAACAGCATACGAGAGAATAAAAGGGGCTAAAGCAACCCCACCAAGCAGGAGAAAGGGTGTGTGTGAGGACAAATAGCATTTCCCCTAAGTACACAAAACCTCGAGAGATTTTTTTTTCATTTTTAATTTATTTCACTTGAAATATGACTGATGTTTTTGCAAATTTTGAGTGCAGAAACTGTATTAAATTATAAAAAAACATAATTAAAATAATTTCCATGGCCTCATCTTCAAGAATATTTTCTTTCCTTTGTTTTATAATGTTATAAATAAATAACTTCATTTTTGGAAATAACTATAGAAACCATATTTATTCTAAAACTTCATTTAATATTAAATTATAAACAGTTTATTAGGTTACAAAAGTTACTTGAAAATTTCATTAACAGTGGCTGCATGCAATTCCAGCAAATGAATGCATACTTCTCTATGGTCAAGCACTCAGATTTTTTTCCATAAACTTTCTCTTAAAATTTTTCTTGCTTAATTTTTTTCTTGTTTAGAACATCTCTATATAAAAATCTATACATATTCATGTTTACCTACTTTGAAGAGGCAGGCATCTAAATGTATAAATCTGTGTATTAATATCTTATGGCTCTAGGTAATTTTAAGTCTCTAGTTCAAGTTTTCACAGTATCCCAGCAACTAGACACCATAACTGGAAGTATTTTTACTGGAATTGGTTACTGGATGTAAAGGGCACCACTGTGGAAATATTAAGAACAGTTCGTGAAGGGCAGAGGAAGATAAAATACAACAGTGAGGAATACAGCATTAAGATAATATCTGACATAAAAAGCAAAATAAATTCAGACAGGAAATTTAAAAAATTATATTACTGAAATGTAAAATAGAAATTAAAAGGAGGACTTTGATACTAACAGATAAGACAGAGCTTCAGAGCTTACATATGGCAAAAGAGCTAAGTTTAAGGAAATATACAGAATATGATATATAGAAATGAGTCCATGGAAAATACAGAGGAGAAGGTAACTGATTTACGGCATCTAAGGAGAGCTGTGTCCAAACATTAACTGATGCCTGTGGTCATCAGGAAACAGCTTTAGTGAGTATTGTTGACTAGAAGAGAGGCACTATAGAATCAGGATAACTAAGTTACTACCAATCAAGCATTCATCACTGCCTCAGGAACGCACAACCACAGGAATCTTGGTAGGGAGTGTCTAATTTTACAGAGCTCCCACATTAAATATTATATTAAATATATATTATATATATGTGTGTTAATGGATATGTTAAAGCAGAAGAGGGGAAATTTTCACAGGGTCCCACCTCTAGACAAAGGCCTACATGAAAGGAAACTCCTGACTGCTGGGAGAAGGAGAATTTGCCTATTCCCAGGGATGAGCCCCTTTATTGGTGGCAATTGAAATATCCTGGAAAACCAAGAGAAAACAACTCAAAATGTAGGGAAGAAAGAAAATAAAAATTATATAGCACAAGTTTGAATTTAACATAGAAGGCGGTTGTATTGGCTGTCTACAGAAGCAAAAACATTATATACAGTTAAAAAGAAAAAAAAATGATAGAAAAGTTCATTGTTGCTCTCGTTCAATCTATGGGAATTAGATGAAAAAAAACTGAAATTAAAGACATTTAGCTTAAAAAGAAGGAATTCACACTAAATCTATTCACAAGTTATATAGCTTTGCATGTAAAATATACTGGAGTCTTCATAAAACTATACTAAGCAAAGCCAAGTTCAGCAAGAATGCAGTATAAGCAATTATGTTCCTGTGTCCTAAAGATCAATATTCAATTAGCATTTATGTTCCTATGTATTTAGGATAAAAATGTAAAAAGTATAAAAATTCTGACCATTGGCTAGATCTGGGAAGGGGTTTAAAGTTTACCGCCTGTATTGTCCTTGGCTGGTGCCTTAGTTTGAGCGGGACCCCTGGGCCCAAATCTGCCTATCATATTGTTCTACTTGTAGGTTTCTAGGACCCTCTGTTTCCTATTATTTTGCTATTCTCCCATGCATCTCTCATTTAGAGTCCCAATAGGATGCCTTCCCCTCTGTCCCAATTTCCTGGTAAGTGAAGGCTTTTGTGGGACATGCCCCTTGGGCTAGTATGCAGATATAAGTGAGTATATACCATTTGATTCTTTCTGCTTCTGGGTTAACTCACTCATTATGATCATTTCTAGCTCAATCCATTTATCCACAAATTTCGGGAATTCCTTGTTTTTAATAGCTGAGTAGTATTCCATAGTGTATATGCACCACAGTTTCTTTATCCACTCTTCTACTGAGGGACACTTAGGCTGTTTCCATGTTCTGGCTATTCCCAGATCTAGCCAATCGTCAGAATATTCTCCACAGTTGAGTGGAGAGTGGGATATGACTTTCTCACGTACTATGGTGCCTCACATTTGACCATGTCCCCTGGAGGGGGAGACCTGGTGGCACTCAGAGGAAGGACAGCAGGTAGCCAAGAAGAGACTTGATACCCTATGAGAATATATAGGGGGAGGTAATCCCCCTCAGGAACAGTCATAGGGGAGGGGAATAATGGGAAAAAGGGGGGGGGGGGGGAGGAATGGGAGGATACAAGGGATCGGATAACCATTGAGATGTAACAAGAATAAATTAATAAAAAAAGTATAAAAATTCATTTGTAGTAGCATAAAATATAGTAACTGGGGGATGGATAGATGCTTGGGCAGTTGACAAAACTTGCTTTTCTTTCAGTGGACTCAAGTTTGATTCCCAGCACTCACATGGCAGCTGACAAGCAACCTCTGTAACTCCAGATCCAATGGATCCAGTGTCCACTGATGGTCTCTTTTGATACCAGATGTACACAAGCAAAACACTCGGGCACAAGGAAAAAATAAACAATAAGCTTTTTAAAACATGAAAAAATTAGCAAAGTTAAGCTAGAGAAGTGTAAGACTTGCTTATTGAAAACTACAAATATTTTTAAAACTTAAAAACAAAGAAATAAACATGGAGAGACACCATATGTGCATGGATTGCAAAGGCTGAAAGTGAGGATGCCCAGGCTCCTTAGCCTGATACACAGAATTGACAGATCCCAGTGAGGTGGCATCTCTTTAATTTTGATGAACTGAAAAGCTGATAAACTCATTCATATCTATATTATAGATGGAAATGCAGAAGGCTTTGGAATAGCCAGGACATACTTGAAATGGAACAGGTTATAGAATTTGTGCTCCCTGCTCTCCACACTTCCTGCAAATCTGTCACCATGAAGGCACATTGAACAGAAATAAGGAGGGAAATAAAACTCAGTGAAAAATAGTTGGAGGCCCAGAAACAACTGTTCACACTTAATTCATGACAATTTTTTCAGGAAAATCCAAAGAAGAAAAGAAAGGTTTCAACAAACAATGTTGGCACAAAGAGGCAGGCAAACAAAAATGAAAAAGGATTTGAGTCTGTGACTTACATTATGCTAAGATGTAAAATGAAAGTGGACTCCATGAACAAATTTAAAAGTTACAGTGGTAAAATTCTTAGAAAAAGTTATAGCTATAATATGTTAAATAAGCTTTCCATGACTATGACATGATGTACTCACAATCGTATTAATTAATAACAGTTGATAGGTGACAACAACCCAAATGTTTATCAGTTGAGGAATGGTTTGATGAAAGCTGAGTATTATTTTCTATGAACAGACATAAAGTGCTGACAGATGCCATGACATCTATGGGCACTGAAATGTGTAGCGATATTATGCAAAGTGAAAACACAGAAGCCAAATGAATAGGCTTTTATTTATAGAACATATCAAACATGCGAATCCATTGACATATGAAGCTGATTTGTGATTGCAAGGACCATGAGGTGGGAGCATGGGGGATGAATGCTGGTATCCATGGAGCTGCTGAAATTATCATCACATTGGGTGGACAGTCTTAAGCAGCCTGCGGTGCAGAGATGAAAACCTCTGTCTGGGCTAAACAAGCAAATGTGGAGTAGCATGTTGAGTCCTATGGGCATATGCTAAGGATTGGTATAAGTGTGTCATGTGGTAGATGGGTCTTTTGCCTTTTGAGAATTCTCCACACTCATTTCTAGAGTGGCCACTCCAGTTCACAATCTCTCCAACAGTGCATGAAGATTCCTTTCCTCCTGTATCCTCTCCAGCATTTGTTGTCAGTCGCTTTCTTGGTCTTAGCAATTCTATCTGGGGCAAGAAGGAATGTAAACACACTTTCAAGTTAACATTTTCCTAATTTTAAAGGGTGTTGAACAATTTTTTAAGGATACTTGTTGGATATATACAATTTCTTTTTTGTGGAACTCTTTGTTCAGATTCATGTATCGCATTTTTAATTGGGTCTTTATTCTCTACCAGATTGCTTGTTTTCTTGACTGTAAAGAAGCATTTTAATTTTATTAGGTCTGATTAGTCAATTGCTAGCCCTTATTATGGTAAAGGGAGAGACTTACCTGGAATGTGAGAGAAGGAGGGCAACAGAGAGGCAGATTATGGGGGGAAGAATACATAGTACTAAGGATTATTGAGAAATCATCATACCCCCTTTTTTTTTTTTTTTGGTCAGTGTCCTTTAAAAAAATTTTTTTTTACTAATTTATTCTTGTTACATCTCAATGGTTATCCCATCCCTTGTGTCCTCCCATTTTTCCCTCCCTCCCATTTTCCCATTATTCCCCTCCCCTATGACTGTTCCTGAGGGGGATTACCTCCCCCTGTATATGCTCATAGGGTATCAAGTCTCTTCTCGGTAACCTGCTGTCCTTCCTCTGAGTGCCACCAGGTCTCTCCCTCCAGGGGACATGCTCAAATGTGAGGCACCAGAGTACGTGAGAAAGTCATATCCCACTCTCCACTCAACTGTGGAGAATGTTCTGACCAATGGCTAGATCTGAATAGGGCTTTAAAGTTTACCGCCTGTATTGTCCTTGGCTGGTGCCTTAGTTTGAGCGGGACCCCTGGGCCCAAATCTGCCTATCATAATGTTCTACCTGTAGGTTTCTAGGACCCTCTGGATCCTTCTACTTTGCTATTCTCCCATGCTTCTCTCATTTAGAGTCCCAATAGGATGTCCTCCCCTCTGTCCCAGTTTCCTGGTAAGTGAAGGCTTTTGTGGGACATGCCCCTTGGGCTAGTATGCAGATATAAGTGAGTATATACCATTTGATTCTTTCTGCTTCTGGGTTAACTCACTCATTATGATCATTTCTAGCTCAATCATTTGTCCACAAATTTTGGGAATTCCTTGTTTTTAATAGCTGAGTAGTATTCCATAGTGTATATGTCCCACAGTTTTTTTTATCCATTCTTCTACTGAGGGACACTTAGGCTGTTTCCATGTTCTGGATATTATGAATAAGGCTGCTATGAACATGGTTGAGCAAATTTTCTTGTTGTGTGCTGGAGCATCTTCTGGGTATATTCCAAGGAGTGGAATAGCTGGGTCTTGAGGAAGCCCTATTCCCATTTTTCTGAGATAGCACCAGATAGATTTCCAAAGTGGCTGTACTAGTTTGCATTCCCACCAGCAATGAAGGAGTGTTCCTCTCTCCCCACATCCTCGCCAGCATGTGGTGTCTCTTGAATTTTTGATGGGTGTAAGATGGAATCTCAGAGTTGTTTTGATTTGCATTTCCCTGATGACTAAGGAGGTTGAGCATTTCTTTAAGTGTTTCTCAGCCATTTGATATTCCTCTGTTGAGAATTCTCTGTTTAGTTCCAAGCCCTATTTCTCACTTGGGTTATTTGGTTTGGTAGTGTTTAGTTTTTTGAGTTCTTTATATATTTTGGATATTAGACCTTTGTCAGATGTAGGGTTGGTGAAGATCTTTTCCTAATCTGTAGGCTGTTGCTTTGTTCTCTTGACAGTGTCTCCTGCCTTACAGAAGCTTCTCAGCCTCATGAGGTCCCATTTATTAATTGTTGACATTAAGTCCTGGGCCGTTGGTGTTCTGTTCAGGAAGTTGTCTCCTGTGCCAATATGTTCCAGCCTCTTCCCCACTTTTTCTTCTAAGTGACTTAGTGTCTCTGGTTTTATGTTGAGGTCTTTAATCCACTTGGATTTGAGTTTTATGCAAGGTGACAAATATGGTTCCAGTTTCATTTTTTTACACAAAAACCTCCAGTTAGACCAGCACCATTTCTTGAAGATGCTATCCTTTTTCCATTGAATGGATTTGGTGTCTTTGTCAAAAATCAAGTGACCATATGTGTGTTGATTCATATCTGGGTCTTTGATTCGATTCCACTGATCAACCAGCCTGTTGCTGTGCCAGTACCATGCTGTTTTAATTACTATTGCTTTATAGTACAGTTTGAGATCAAGTATGGAGATTCCTCCGGAGCACCTTTTATTGCACAAGATTGTTTTAGCTAGTCTGGGTTTCTTGTTTTTCCATATGAAGTTCAAAATTGAACTTTCAATGTCTTTAAAAAATTGTGTAGGTATTTTGATAGGGATTGCATTGAATCTGTAGATTGCTTTTGGTAGGATGGCCATTTTTACTATGTTAATTCCCCCAATCCATGACCAAGGAAGATCATTCCATCTTCTCAGGTCATCTTCAATCTCTTTCTTCAGAGTTTTGAAATTTTTTTCAAACAAGTCCTTCACTTGATTAGTTAGAGTAATTCCTAGATATTTTATATTGCTTGTGGCTAATGTGAAGGGTGTGGCTTTCCTAATTTCTTTCTCTGCAAGCTTGTCATTTGTGTATAGGAAGGCTACAGACTTTTTTGAGTTAATTTTGTATCCAGCTAATTTGCTGAAGGTGTTTATCAGCTGTAGAAGTTCTCTGGTGGAATTTTGAGGGTCTCTTATGTACACTATCATATCATCTCAAATAGGGATAATTTGACTTCCTCCTTTCCCATTTGGAAACCCTTGATCACCTTTTGTTGTCTTATTGCTCTGGCTTGAACTTCGAGTACTATATTGAAGAGATATGGAGAGAGTGGGCAGCCTTGCCTTGTTCCCGATTTTAGAGGAATCATCATACTTTTTTATGTTTTACTTAAAATAAAAAATACGGGTATATGTTTTAATGATGTTATGCCACTTGGGGTATCTTGTCCTTCACCCTTCAAAATCCATAGACTATGCAACAAAAAGCCAGTGTCAGGCATAGATAGCCTTCTTTTGAGTTACTGGTAAGAGGAATCTAAGAGATCCCTCAAACAGGTTGTCATTACCCTGGTCATCTCTCAGAAATTGAAGGTGAGACCCTATTGCTGAAGATACCACACATGTCAGACAGAGGACTTGGAGCCGAAACTGACCTGAAGTCTCCTCCCTGAGGACTAGCCCTGCCCTTAGTACTGAAAGAAGCTATACAAGCTGCTAAGGGAGAAAGGGAATTGGTAGTCCTATCCAGCTTTAATGCCTAAAAACCATAGTGACCAGAATAACAGGATGCCATAAAAAGTATAATAGTGGTAGTTATGCATGGGTCAACCAACAGCTGCCTATTTTGACTTAAGGAACACTCAACATGAGAGAATTCGTGCTATTCTAATTCAGTCCACCTACTTGGCTGGTGAGGTTATGGACCCTAGAAGAGAACCTAAACCAATGTGATTTCTATCCACCTTCTAAAATCTTAGCTTTTCACCCACAGATAAATGTAGATTTCATCTCTCATCAAAGGATCATCTTTTTGCAGCAGATGAAGACTATTACAGAAAGACACAATGGGTCAAAATGAAAAGAACAACTGACCTGGCCCTAGTAAACACATCTTCAGCATAAATGGTAACCCTAATGCTCAGGGAACATCACCAAAAAGGATGCAGAATGGTTTTAAGAGTCAAATGACCAGGGCACTTGCTGTGAGATAGTGTCTCTATATATGATAAGTTGCTCAATCCAATATAGCCCAAGAATTTTGTTGCCTAAATAAGACGTGAAAAACAACATAATTGACTTATCAAAGAATAGGGGAAATACCACAACACATTAAAACATTTTCAGCAAGAATATTTTATAGTTTTCCTGGTAAACATCTCTTAGTAACTATGATTAATCTTCGAAGTTTGTACTTAATTTACAATAAATAATGCTGCCTCGTATTCATTTTCTGACAGCATTATTAAGCTTTTATTTATTACACTTTATTAGGCTTTTATTTGTGTGTCCAATATGGCAGCTCTTTAAAGGAAACAATCAGTGACATTTAACATTAGGGCCATCCCATGTGAACTGATCCCAGGAATACACGAAAAAATGTCTACTAGCCCCAGACATGGAATCAACAGCAGACAAAAGTATGGATACCACCAGACTTCGAGTTGCTTGGGAAGGTGATGACAGAGAAGTAGAGAGCTAGCATGTCTGCTCAGTTTCTGGCATTTCCTGAAGCCTTTGGCCTTTGGGGATGATAATAAGGATATAATTTCTAAAAACATACATTTTAGCAAGAATTCGAGAGTGATACTCAACCTGTTGTTGTTTTCAATCACAAAGTATTTGAAATTGAGACATAGCCATAAAGCTGTTGCATTTCAGAGTTGGAAACTCCTATTTGAAGCTGAGAACATACAAATTGTGCATAAAAATAAAAGAAATGGCAATGGTCTCATCTGTGATTTTCTTAAGATGGTAGACTGCCAAACCCAAGCAGCAATGAGATAAGGGAAACTATGAACTGAGAATTTAAAACCCTGATTTACTGTTCTAGATTAAAGGCAAGAAAATCAATATTCCCCATGGACCATTCATTCAATCTGATCCACCGCTTAAGGTATTTGATGACTACATATTGCCAATGAAAAAAATGACCAAAACAAAAGTGAAATAAAGCCTAAAGGAACTTGTAGTTGCTATCACAACCTTATGTAAAATGCCATTGCCAGAGAGTTGTTGAATTTAAGATTGTAAGATTTAATATCTGAGTGCAATTAATATTAAAATAAAAAGTGAGGCATAAATAATAGCCAAGAGGTTAAGAGTGCATTATGCTCTTTAGAACTTTTTTATACAATATATGTTGATCATATTCTTTCCCCTCTTCCAACTCCTTCCAGATCCTCTTGCTTCCATTTCCACTCCACTTCAAGCTCTATTTATCTCTATCTCTGTCCTTATCCCTGTGCCTACCCCTACCTCTATCTGCATCTATCTCTCTGTTTCTCAAAAAAGTCAAACAAAACCCAAAATGTAAGGGCCAAACAAACAAAACCACAATAAGACAAAAGAAAAACAAAAACAAAAGACAACTGATCCAAAACAAAAAGTTCCCAAACAAACAAACAAACAAACACAAAGACTGTTTTATGATGGCCAACTACTCCTAGGCATGGGGCTTGCCCTGGAGTTTGGATGATATAACTAGTGACACTATATTGGAGAAAACAGTTTTCCCTTTCCCCACAGATATACACTGCAGATAGCTTCTTGCTTAGAGCTGAGGCTTTGTGTCCACTTCCTCTTCTCCATGTTGGGATTTTTATCTGGTTTGAACTTGTGCATATCCTGTGCATGCTTTCCCAGTCTTTGTGAGTTCTTATGTTCATCCGCTCTGTTGTGCATGGAGGATGCTGCTTCCTTGGAGTGATCTAGCACTTCTTGTTTTTACAGTTTTTTTTTTTTCTACATGGATCCTTGAGCCTTGAGGGGAGGGTTTGGTGAAATCAGTCTCTCATTGTCTGAATGGTGTTCAGGTGCTCAGTTATTAACAAGAAGAAGCTTTTCTGATAAGTGGGTAATGCTCTGATCTATGAATATAAACTTATGTCATTAAGAGTCTTTAATCTCAGCACTCGGGAGGCAGAGGCAGGTTGATTGCTGTGGGTTCGAGGCCAGCCTGGCCTACAAAGTGAGTCCAGGATACTCAAGGCTACGCAGAGAAACTCTGTCTCGAAAAACCAAAAGAAAAGAAAAAAGGAAAAAAAAAAAAGAGTAATTTCACTGCTATGCTCATTTAACAGAATAATAGGAGTGTGTTCCCTTGGCACATGACCTCTCTAGTCTCAAGGTCTTGACCATTTTATCAGTGTCATTGTGTGGAGTGGGCTTTAAACTCAATAAAATAGTGCTTGGTTGCTCTCATCTTTGTGTCACACAGGCACAAATATTATGTTGGTTTCAGGGTTTGCAGCTCAATGATATTGGAGGATTACTTTTCTTCTGAGGCAGTTTACAAGGTGCTTCCCAGCACTATGGATGCTAATCATTAGGGGTGAAACTTCTAGTTGGGCACAGGCTTGATATTCCCATACTTAATGGCATAAGTAACTGGTAGCAGTAAATTCAGAAACCGGGTAACCCACAGCCTTGGAAATAGCCTATGATATTTGGAAGAAGTTTATAGGACCTCTTTGGCCAATACTCAACTAAATATAACCCATTCCCAGCACTGGTGGTTTTACTTGGTGTCATAAAATGTCTGTTTGTGGCATTCTCTCCTTCATTGTGTTGTGACTCCATTTAAATTCCTCTCGTATATCACATATATATATATATTAGGAGGCTTCTATAATAGTAGGTTTCTATATGGGTTTTCAAAGGCTGTTAGTGTTAGTCATCCTTACCCATCCCTTCTCTACCTGCATTATACTGTTGCAGAAGACTTGAATTCAGTTCTCATAACAGATGTAAGATACTTCTTTAATATCTGTAACTCCAGCTCCTGGGAATCAGATGGCCTCCTCTGCTCCCCCTGCACACCTATAACTATGTGCACATACAAACACATAGACATATAAAATGCATATACTTGAAGATAAAGTATTTCTTTAAATATATGCAAACTGATAAAAGTCAGAGAAGTATGAAGATAAACAGGTGATACGTCTTAAGAGGATCGACTTTTATTTTGATAAAGGGAAGAACCAGGATAACTATGTTAGAGGACATTTTTACAACAGGAAACAAAATATTAAATAAAATGCTCTGATAGCACATATGTGAATAAATTTCACTAGAAAAACTAGACTGGATCCAACGATGAAATTAAATTTCCCCTGAATTAAATCTCTTCCTAAATCAATGTCATCAGAAAAACCAAAATAATAAAAGTATGGGACAAAGCAAAGCCAGCTAGAGAAAACAGAATGCAAAAATCAGATTAGTAAATGTAGGAGAAGGTGGAACAGTGGGACAAAACCATTAATCATAAAACATAAAATGACAAAACCAGCAACATATATTGTAAAACTAGTCCTGTATTTACACACACAAAGTAACACATCATCAATATCTACCTATTACTTGTCTACAATGTGTGTATGTATCTATTCACCCAAAACCCACAATGCCCAATAAGGAAGAGTAATTAAACATAGGAGTCCATCTTGATGTTGATGTTGTCGTATCCGGGTCCTTCACTTACCTTTCCAGTGCTGCCTTGGAGTGTGCTATGTATGGCTCACCACACCAGGTCATGTGCCGCCCAGCCCGATGATCTCAATTCTGTCCTAATTCTGACATCTGAACTGAAATCCAACTTTGACACTCATCCAGTTTACAGATCATCTCGAGAAAATGAGACTGCCTAACCCAGAGACTTCGACCTCCACAATTTAGCCTTGGCAATTAAAATGAAGACAGACAGTGGCCAAGATAGCAGGCTTAAATTTAATGCATCTACATCATTGACTATACACATTTTCCTGTGTACATACATTCATATATATGAATGTATATAAACATATATGTTAATGTGCAATACCCAAACTAACAGAAGTGAAGCTTACACATAATAGATTTGTACATGCTTGCCTATATGTGTCAACCTACTAACTTTATAAATAAAGACAATGTCTAGCTAGATGTGGTGACACATGCCTGAAACCCAAGAACTTTGGAACTTAGAAGGTAGAGGCAAGAGGATCAGGATCCTGTTCAAAATTATTCTTAGCTGCATTGTGAGTCCACATCCAAACTGAGACCACACATACACACACACACACACACACACACACACACGAGAGTAGGGAGAGAGAGAGAGAGACAGACAGACAGACAGACAGAGACAGAGAGACAGAGAGAGACAGAGAGACAGACAGAGAGACTGACAGAGAGACAGAGACAGAGACAGAGAGAAGGAGACTTATTTCAAGCATTCAATGAGCATATAGTACACAGCCCCCAAACTGAAAAAATTAGCTGAAGAAAAACAAATATTCCAGTATTTGATCATGAAATAAAACAGAAATTGATAGGAAATATATAAATGAAGTCCACAGCTCAATGAAAAACCAATTTCTATAATTTCTTGTTTACCCTCATATTTTATTATCATGTCTTTATCTGTTTACTTTAGACAGGGTCTTGCTGTGTAGCTCTGGCCGTACTGATACTTACTATACAGCTAATGCTGGCTTTGAACTTATGACAATGCTCCTGTCTTAGATTTCTGGATATTGAAATTGCAGATGTGTGCTATGCCTCCCAATTAATTATACAAAGATTAGATTTGAGGAGTATGTCGCTCAAAATAATTGACATTTTGTACCTCCTCTCTCCAGCTGAGGGATAAGACTGCTTCAACATACATAAGAATGATTGGCTTATTTTAATTATTTCTCTCTCTCTCTCTCTCTCTCTCTCTCTCTCTCTCTCTCTCTCTCTCTCTCTCTCTCATTATTTATCTATTTATTAGTGTGTAGGTTATAGCAGGTATGTGGAAGTCAGAGTTAACTTTAATTCTCACCACCATATCAGTTATAGGGAGTGAACCTGGACCCTCTAGCTTGGTGGCAAATGTCTTTACCTGCTGAGCTGTCACTCTCATTCTGTCTGTGTTATTTTTGGGTGGACAATGCGCAGTGTAGAATTGTCATTTGAATGTTACCCTTATATATTCAAATAGGATAATTATTGCCTACTTGACTCCCAGCTCTAATTGCACATTGTTTTGTGACCCTAGCCTGGCACTCTTCAAGATGTCCTAGAACTGAAAGGAGAAGTGGACACACAATTCCATCCTAATGTAGAAGCTATGTCTGATTGATGGCATTTGCAAATGAAAAATAGTTTTTTCACTCTTATGGGTAGGCCCAAAGCTCACTAGCAGATGGCCAACAGGAAACAGACAACAGCATCTTTAAAGGTTCTTTGCCTCATAAGGTTAACTCAGGACATTTTGTTTTCCTACCCTACAGGTCCTTTGTTTTTTTTTTTTTTAATTTTTTATTAATTTATTCATATTACATCTCAATGGTTATCCCATCCCTTGTATCCTCCCATTCCTCCCTCCCTCCCATTTTCTCCTCATTCCCCTCCCCTATGACTGTTCCTGAGGGGGATCTCCTCCCCCTGTATATGCTCATAGGGTATCAAGGCTCTTCTTGGTAACCTGCCATCCTTCCTCTGAGTGCCACCAGTTCTCCCCCTCCAGGGGACATGGACAAATATGAGGCACCAGAGTAGGGCTTCCTCAAGACCCAGCTATTCCACTCCTTGGAATATACCCAGAAGATGCTCCAGCACACAACAAGAAAATTTGCTCAACCATGTTCATAGCAGCCTTATTCATAATAGCCAGAACATGGAAACAGCCTAAGTGTCCCTCAGTAGAAGAATGGATAAAGAAACTGTGGTACATTTATACTATGGAATACTACTCAGCTATTAAAAACAAGGAATTCCCAAAATTTGTGGACAAATGGATTGAGCTAGAAATGATCATAGTGAGTGAGTTCACCCAGAAGCAGAAAGACTCAAATGGTATATACTCACTTATATCTGCATACTAGCCCAAGGAGCGTGTCCCACGAAAGCCTTCACTTACCAGGAAACTGGGACAGAGAGGAGGACATCCACTGGGACTCTAGATGAGAGACGCATGGGAGAATAGCAAAGTAGAAGGATCCAGAGGGTCCTAGAAACCTACAAGTAGAACATTATTATAGGCAGATTTGGGCCCAGGGATCCTGCTCAAACTAAGGCACCAACCAAGGACAATACAGACAGTAAACTTTAAACCCCTACCCAGATCTAGCCAATGGGCAGAACATTCCCTACAGGTCCTTTGCATATATATTATGGCCTCCAGTTTGGGGTTTTTATGGTATCCCTGTGTATTTGTGGATATGTGTGTTTCTGCATCTATATGTGTTTTTGTGGTTTTGTTGGGCTCTTTTTCTTGTTTTTTTGTTTTTTATTTAATCTCGTTTTATTTTATTATTATTACTTAGATGCTTGTTTGTTTCCTAAGAAGAGGCCGACAGAAAGGGTATGGATTCATATGGGAAGGGGAGGTGGGGAGGAACTAGGAGGAGTGAGGGAGAGGAATATCATAATCAGAATATGTTATTTGAAAAATACATTTTCATTAAAAGAAAAAAAAATAACTTTAGTAATTTCAGTTTCCAGACAAGACCTTCCTTGATTGTTGAGGTTCTTCTTCTTCTGCATACCTGATCTGTGGGAACTCCTGTAAATGTCCATCAAGCAACTTCTTTTCCTTGTTGCCCAGACTATACATGCAAGTCACTTCTATGTCTATAGGTCACTTTCTGTCCACTTGCCCTCAGAAGGGTACTCAATTAGGCTATGTCACAGCTCCTTCCCCCTGTAAAAGTCAGCACTCATGTGCCATATCTCCACTAAACAATTTCATTCAAGTAATTTGATTCTCTGGATGCCACCATTTTCTTGTGACATTGTGGATAGTAGGATGGTGTCTCTTAGATAGATATATTGCTTACTCTTTGTTTTGGCTCTGTTGACCTCACAGTAGGTAATTAGTGTCTTGTGCTTTAGAAGCATTAATTTTTTTGTTTCTTGTTTTATGTGTTTATGAAAGTAATCATAAATTTCAGAAAATGTGTTTATATTTTAACATATAAGATTCTTGAAGCATCTTTTTCCTCAATGTGTATTTAAAAAGACTGGGAGTGAGAAAAGGGAAAATACTATCTCAAAAGTGAACAACAAAGAGATTGACCAGAAATAGGTCTGGAAATACTTCAGCGTTGTGAAAATGATGAGGTTTTATTTTCTTCTTTTCAAATTGTTATCCTTTAAAAATTTGCATAAACAAGATTAAGATTGATAATAGCATTTTAAATCAATATTTGTTTTGGTTGACTCTCCTCCTCCGTCATCACTCCTATCTTCTGCTCCCTTCCTCTGCCCTTCTACCCACCCTCCACGACCACCTCTCACTGTCATACTTCATGTGTCCTGCCTTCCCCTCCTCCTCAGCATGGCCTTTTCTGCTTGCATGGCCTTTCTTCCAGTTTCCTATCTTATACCCCTAGTCACTGCACATCTGTGTACATACCAACCACATAGAAGCATCCACATAGGAGCCCTCTGAGCATACCCACTTTTTCTGAGTCTGAGTTACGTAACTTAATATAATTGCTACCTCCATCCATTTTCCCCCATAATTCATGATCTATCAACTGATAAATGAATAATTAGAATGTTTTGTATGTGTGTATTAGACACAGAGATTAGACTTTTTTTTTTTTCCCGTAAAGGAATTGTTTCTCTTCAACTGTGATCTTGGAAAAGGAAGTCTTTCAAACAGAGACACTAAGGTCTTTTTTTCAGAGAGATCTGACTTAGCTTACAATGCTTTAAACAAAGTTCAAGGATTAGAGTTTGACAATCTCACAGCTTCACCTTTCTGGTGGAATCGCAAGTTAAAAGTGGGAATTTGCTGTCTTTTAATGGCTATAATTGTATAGTGGTATCCTGCACATTTTCATAGGGAAAGGAAATTATAATTCAAGATATAGCTTATCTTCAGCAGATATTCAAGGAGGTGGGCCATTTTATACTAAGTTCATACTTCAGTCCAGCTGTAGTAGGCAGGTCCCCAGACCACGGAAAGTTGCTGCTCTGGCTACAGAGTCCTTCTGGGCCTGGGACTGTTGTGGTCATCTATCACTATTTATTTAAACCTTCTCAGTTCCCACTGTTGAGAAGTTCTGATGAACTCCACTTTGTGGCAGACCAGAAACAAGATAAAGATCTGTGAGTGTTTAAAAATCCTAACCGGCCTGCCATGACTTCTTTGCTACAACAGAAAGTGCTGCGTGGTAGGACTGGACCAGTGATGGAACCTAAGGAGCAGAGACACTTCTACATGCTAAGCTTCTTAGAGAAAAATATGGTGACTTCGTCATCATCGTGGGTTGTCCAGAGGAGGTAAAAGCTGTAAAACTCTAACACGTGCTTACACAAAACATACATGCACACAAAAACCAGAGGAGGTTGAGTGTAAACAAAAACACTTTTCAAAACAGTGAGGCATATGTCTATAAAAATCTAAACTGCATAATGCAATTGCTGTTCTCTAACCAGAATTAGCATGTTTTTTTTCTCCCCTGTTTATCTAGTAATCTATATTCCAGGATTGAAGAATGCCAATTTAGTTCATTTAATTTTATATCCATTTCATCACAAAAGCCATGCAAAATTATAGTGTAATATGATATGTTAATGCTCTGAATGTTTGTGTTTTTCCAAAATTCATATGTTGAACTCACTTTCCAGTTAATGCAGGGTGAACTGTGAGATACAGTTGGACTCGAATGGACTGCAGCCCTTATGAAAGAATTCTTATGGAGGCTCTTCTACCCCCCCCGCCCGGCCCCCTTGACTGTGTGGGGAACAAGTAAAGAATGTACCCTCTCTGAGGCAAAATCTGCTGACCTCTGGCCTCTAGAACTATCAAAAATAAGTTTCTGTTTTGTATAACTTACCAAGTGTGTGGGTCTTTTTTTTTTTTTTTTGGTTATATATGTCCAAACAAACTATGACACCACATGTGTTTGCATTTTGTGTGCATGTGTATATACGTATATACACAATCATGCATGTAGATATGAGTGTGTATAAATATAAAAATTCCTAGAGGAAAATATACTTGCTTAAAATCCATTGTGTATATATCATAATTCATTTTGTCTCTGTGATATTTATTTATCCTTTTCAGGCTGCTATAAGCCGAACATTATATTGCTTGCCAGAGGGTCACTGGAGGCAAACCTCAGAAGTGGAGTTGAGAAGTCAGTGTCAACACAGAATTCCACATGACTGTATGCCAACATCATTGCCAGTGTGTAGCCTGCAGTAGCCTATCAGCCTCCTGAATGTTTTCATGGTATCCAATGGGATTTTAGGATAATTCCCCACACATTGGCACTGGCATGGTTACTTAGTTACTTTTACTTTTCTTTCTAATGCAGTTCTATGATATATACCACTTGGTATCTCTTCAGTGTCACATCTGTTTTATTTTTCATTTATTTACTTTAATTTTATCTGCATTGGAGTTTTGCCTGCGTGTATGTATGCCTGTGTGGAGATTTAGGGTCCTCCTGGACCTGGAGTTACAGACAGTTGTGAGAAACCATGTGGTTTCTGAGAATTGAATCTGAGTCCTCTAGAAGATCAGTCACTGTTCTTAACCACTGAGCCATCTCTCAATCCCATCCCATTTGGTTTTTGTTGTTTTTACTTACAGTGTTTTTTTTTTTAAACAGTGTTCTTTTTTATCTCTACTTTTAATTCATCAGTTGCTTCTGCTGTCTATTTTAGAGGTAATTAACATTTGGAATATATCTCTCAACTCTACATAGTCCCTTTACAAATGGAAATATCTTTTCCACTGGAGACCCTTAGAGCGTTATAGCTCTATTCTCCTTATTCTGTGCCTTAATTTTGTTTATATTAAGCATAAATGGTCATTTTATCACTGCTTTTTATTTTACACACTTGGTTACCTTTCAGATAAATGAATTAAGAAAAAAAGCATATTTATAGCTATGTGTATCTTTTTAAAAATTTATTTATGTAGACCCTTGTTACCATCTGATAAATTTCTAATTAACAAATTTAACTATTTCTTCTCTCATGCAGTTATAAAATTTCTTACCAAGTAGACTTAGTTTTCTTTCCTTTTTGAGAGATGTTTTTTGCTAGATATCAAACGCTAGGTTTACAGGCTCCCCTCTCCCTTCAGTACCTTCAATACATTCTATAGTTTTTGTTTTGTAAGTCTGTATGTTCAAAGTTCGTAGTTATTCTTAGTTTTGGATTCTATATATGAATGTTCTCTCATCCCCTCTCTGTAGATTCTTGTCAGGTTTTTCTTTTTAGAATTGATTTTCAGGATATCTGTAATCATTTGTGTGTGATTTGATTTTTATTCACTTGCCTCTGGTTCAGCTAACTTACTGTTTTATCATGCCAGAAAAACTCAATGCCATTGGTACTGCAAACATTCTTACCCTCTCTCCTGTCCTCCTTTCTCCCCTCCTTTATCCCTCCCTCCCTTCCTTCCTCCCTTCCTTCCTTTTTCTTTATTTCTTTTCTTTCTTCCTTCCCAATAAGGTTTATTTTGCAGCCTAGATTGACCTCAATCCTTTGGTGGAGCTCAGGCTGGCATTGAATACATGGTGGCCCTCCCACCTTGGCCCCCAGAGAACTGGTATTTACAAGGCTAATCCAATGTGTACAGCAAATATTTTGTTTTCCTTTCTGCATTGCATCACTTCTGTGACTCCTTCTGCGTATGTTATGCTATGTGGAAACCCCAACTTTTATTCTTGTTTTTTTGTGGCTCATTTGTATATGGTCTGTTGATATGTCTATATTTTTACTGCTGTGGTCTAATCCACTATTAATCTTACCCTGTGAAATTTTCATTTAACGTTTGTATTTCATTTGCAAAAATTAAATCCAACACTACTATGTAGTTTTACTTCTCTTTTATTATCACAATACTTTTTTTTTTGAAGTCAAAAGTACACTAAATATTTTTCCTGCTAATGTTTATCAATGTTTCCTAGTTTGTTTCAATTTATATGCTTTCCATGTAGTGAATAAACACACACACACACACACACACACACACACACACACACACACGTTGTGTACATTTAAATAGCTTGATTTGACATATGTTTTTTAGTTGTGTTCCTTCTATTCATTGCATTGATGCCATGACCATTGCTGTCCCAGGATGTGAACTCATTTTGGTACTGAGTTGCAAATTTAGTTACTTAAGATGAGTTACAGAGAGTCCTGTGGGACTCTTCTAGTTAATGTCCTTATTAAAGGGTGATGGTGGTGTACCAGAAACACATACAGGAGAAGCCTCATGGGAACATGAAGTCATCACCTCCAAGCCAAGGATGGACGCCTGGAACAGATCCTGTCTTGACCTGAGACTTCCAATCTCTAAAACTGTAACAGGTACATTCCTTACTTTGAGGCTCCTGGATTAACTTGTGGAATTTTGTTATAGTGGACATACCCTGAGATCTGTATATCCTATTAAAACTCACTCAACCTTGTTCAGGAATAAAGCCTGTTTCCATGTTTCAGAGGATATTTAGTGCTAGTTTTATCCCATTGACAAAGCAGAACTTTTTAGGGAACACCATTGAATAATCTGAGTGTTTAAGACTGTCCCCTCTGACTAGTTAGACTGAGACATAACTCACATGCATTCATACTGCTCTCAGCAGAACAGTTCTGAGTGTGGCCACATGGTGCTTTACTCTGTGTCCTCAGTATTAATACTCAGCAAATGATCCAGGGGAGCTAAGTTGAGTTTTAGGGAACTTTCCTCCACACAGCTTTAATGCCAGCATTACAAGGAGACTATGAAATCTGTCTTCCTTAGCCTTCCCAATAGGGTCATTCACTCTCCTCAACCCAGTGATGAGTTTTAACAGCTTAGCACCAACAGATATTCAGAATTAAGGATCTTGTTGGATGTGACACAGCTATACTTTATCCTCACTGTCTGATTGCTTAAAACTAAAAGTAATCCAATCAACCTTGTTAAAAGCAGAAGGCCTGTATCTAGGTGATTAGTAGCCCCTTTTAGTCTCTGTGGTCTGCATCTTTTCTGAGAAAATATTAAGTAATATACTTTTCAACTCTTCAATGACCACATGTTCTGGTTTATAGTCCACCAATGATATTTTGAGAAAATGTTCTTAACTTTTATATCAAGTGAACTGAGTCAGCATAAAATATTTATAGGCTATCAAGGATATATGGCATTGAAAATATTAGTGAATTGAAAAGCATATAATAGAAAAGCATGTTCAATAATAAATTATATTATTTAAAATTACATCACTCTAAGAACAGAGGTATTTGGAAGTCAGCTGTTCTGACTTCCCCAGGGAGTTCCTGTGTATAAGTAATAATTAATAACATCTTAACCAGTTGTGGGTATCTGTGTTCATCACCGTCTGCTGCAAATAGAAGCTTCTCAGATGAGGGTTGAGAGACATATTAAGCTGCGAGTTTAATAAAAGTCACTAGGAGTTGGTTCATTTAGTAACGATAGCAGCAGATTTTCCCATGGGGCCCGTGACGGTCTAGCTATAGGTTCTTGGCAGCAGGTATGACTGTCATCTTGTGGAATGGGATTGTAGTAAAAGTGTGGTTACTTTAAGAGCATAAACTCTGATAAGTCTACTACTCACTAGGAGAAAGCTACACATTCAAGAATATTTGAGCACCACAAACTTCTCTTAAAAGGGTTCTTTTAAAAAGGAACACCAAATAGGGTATTTATGGAAGAGGATGGATATGATCATAACCCATTGTATGAAACACTCAAAGAAGGAAAAAATAGTACAAGAGAATTAATAGTCACACAACAAACTCAAATTTCTTAGTGCTCACATTTCCATCTTTGATTATTTATTTCTTTGCTATTTTGCCTTGTAGCATTCATCTTGATGCATGTTTGCTAAGCTTGCATGCTCTTATGCCTTGGGGTTGCTTTCTCAGGGGTCCTGAAATCTTTTCTGCAGTTGTGTCAACCCACTAGAACTACTCTTGCCGAGTCAAACATTTCTAACTCATTTTCCCCATATAAGCACTGTCATTATCCTGTAGCTGCTGTAAATGATTGGGGAATTAGCTTGTTGGTCAGTGTTTCAAGCTGAAAACCGAAGGGATTGCTCAGGACAACATGAGCAGAGCCACGACTTACTAGAGGACTCTATGCTGAGGTCTAGGGAAAAGGGCCATATAGAGAAACAAAGAAGCATCAGCTAAATTAGACATCATTTCCACTATCATCAATACCCAGAAATGCTGGGAATCCGTCATTCCCGCAACCGTTTCAATTAGGTGTCAGGGACTCAGCAATTATGATTATAATTATTCTCAGAAGTTTGGTATCTTTTCCACTTGCTCTGGCAAAACTGCCATTATCACGTTTATATCCACATTATTTTACATTTGCCTTAAGTTTTCTCATGGAGAAATTTGAAAGATGGAACTGTCTTTCTCATCACCCCCACCCCAAAGTAGGATAGATTATTTGAATTCTGAATTCTAGCTCCAGGAAGCAGCACTCATACTTTACAATTTTTTTTAACAATATAGGAAGCCAAATAAAACTGACAGCGATAAATACTGTAAATGAATTGTGTCAGCTGTTTTGAGACTGGAGTCCTGGCTTCTCTATATGAACTAAGACTTTTTAAAAATATATTTTATTAATTTATTCATATTACATCTCAATTGTTATCCCATCCCTTGTATCCTCCCATTCCTCCTTCCCTCCCATTTTCCCCTTACTCCCCTCCCCTATGACTGTGACTGAGGGAGACTTCTTCCCCCTGTTTATGCTCATAAGGTATCAAGTCTCTTCTTGGTAGCTGTTTAGATTACTGACATGAACCTCTGTTTTACAGTAGACTTTGAGGTATAAATTAGTTCAGACATTCATCATGGACCTGAGTTTTAAAAAGTGACTCTTTCTTTGCTTTGTTGTTTTGTGTTCAATTGGTTAAATCTAAGCCCTAGGCTCTATTCACTTCAGCCAGCACATTTCAAACAATGATAGTTTGATCCAAGTTTCACTTCCTGGAATGATTAGGTGTTTTTCTTTTCAGTGTCCTGTAAAAACACAGCTCTACACTTGTAGCTGTGTTTGGGGTTTGGCATCATTAAGGAGGTGATGAATAGAGGAAACCTGGCAAGGCCAGTAAGGTCAATGAAGACTGATTTATTACAATGACTATCGAAGCCACACTCTTAGTCCCATTCCTAGATTGGTAGAGATTCAGAGCAGCAGATAAGGTAAAACATGCTGAAATGCATACAAATCCAGGCAGCAAAGATTTATGTAGCATGTTGGAGGGGTGAAGAGAAAACTAGCAGACTGAAACTGAAAAGACACGAATTTGAATAGAATCCTAAGAGTCGTGGAGAAATATCTGGGGGATTAAATATTTGCAAGCATCTTAGTAGTTCATATGTGAGCCTATAAAGAAAATAACAAGTGAATGTGATTGCTTAACCTGTCCTTACTGCTGTTAGAAGAGGAGCAGCTGGAGTAACTCAATGGCATGGAAAAGTGGCCTTCATTATTGTGTTAATAACTATGGAGTGGGCAGGGATATATTCTGTAATAACAGAGGTATTCCAAAGTTCATCTTGTGTGGATTTGGATGGCTCACTACTGGCCGCCAAGCTTCTAAGTCAATGTGCTTCAGCCTTATTAAAGGAAAGGTTATTAGATTGCTTTATGAAAGTAAAATGTAATTTACATTCATTTTAACTTTTTTTTCCTTTTTGAGACAGACTGTCATTATGTAGTTTGCCTGGCCTGAAACTCTCAGGCTGGCCTCAAACTCATAGAGATTGTCTCACCCTCTGTCTCTGAGTGCTGGGACTAAAGCGTGTCACTGTGTCTAGCATAACTTCCATTTTTAACTAGTTGATGAAGCATCTAAACTTTGAAACTTCAGTTTCACAATGGTTTCTCTAAGAGGCTTGTTAGTTATTCATCTAGCATGCAGCCTTGATAGGTGTAACATCAATTCTGTTGTTTCCAACAGATCTGGATGACAGGCTATGTGATGTATAGTGATCAGAATTTTATACACTGTAAACTGTTGGTGAGATAGCCTAAGTTTTTGTAAGACATGCTGATTTATGTTAGTTTCTGGGACTGAGGCTTTCCTGCTTGGTGAGCAAGTAGTTCTTTGTCCTATCTCCCATCAGAATCATTTCTCCAAATGGAAAACTTCATTGCTAGTAACTGGTCATTGCATTAACTGTTTTCTTGATGCCTGAGCATGAGATACACTGCTCAGAGTTTTTCATGAACTCACAGAAGCATGTGACTTGATCTGCCTTGTGTTTCCCATCATGTCAGCCTTTGTTTAAATGTGCTACTAAGATAAAGGTTGTTTTTTTTTTCTCTTTTCCCATCCAAGTCTAATGATCTGTTTCTTTTTCATTAAATAATCCTTGTCTGCGGAACAGCAGGGTTTCCTGATTATACCCCCACGATCCTATGTCATCACTTACAGTATATAACTTTAAGTTATGCTGGTGGGGTGGCTAACAGTACGATATTCCACTGGAGATCTCTAGAAACAATTGTGGGGTGTGCAGGACTGGGGAGTTCAGAAGTCCCATCTATGTTCCTGTATTCCACAGTGATATCTAGGAAGCACTCGTCCACCATCTTGGCCGTTATCGTTCTCATTCTCTTCAAGCTGTTTCCACAAAACACACAAAATGAAAAATCTCTTTATAAGACATGTAAATAAAGCAGCCATTATTCACCTGACAAACTCATTGCTGCACACTCAGAGTGAGACTCGCCTATAAGCCCAAGGTGCTTTCATATAAACATTAACAATTCTGAACTTACTCATAGGCTACAAATTATTTGATGGTCCAGTTAGGGAAGGATTGCAAACTTGGATCTGGGAATAAACATCTGAATGCTAAATAAGTATAGGCTAATTAAAAGACATAGAGGAGAAATTCTCCAGAATTGTAAAGTGGTTAGGGTAATGAACCAGCCATTGGAAATTACTCAGTAAATGATAATGTGTACAATGACTAAATTTAAACCATTTCCTAAAAATCCACTGTAGTGAGAATTTTGTAATTTTGATTTCTTTTTAAAAAACACAAAAATGTTATGGGAATATGTTTTCATTTTAATGCCAGGTTTGGGGATATCAGGCTGCTTCATAGCAGCTGACTATGATTTGCCTCAAGCTCTGGCAGGGGCGTGGTTTTGCCATCTGCACATAGTCTCTGTGAGTGTGTGGTGTTTAGAATTTTGGGAACTTTTCAGCGGATATGTAAATGCTAGGGTCGCAAGAAGCAGGGTTGCTGTTGTTGCTGTTGGTGGCTGTTTGGTGGTTGGATGCTGTTGGTTGTGGTTTGTCAAGTAATCCTGTGCAAAGAGATGAGACGGTGAAAATCAAACTTGCCCCAAGGGACTCTACAACCCTAATCAACAGAAAGTAGTTTAATGATAACCTGGCTTTCTTTCTGCACTATCCCTTTTTCTCTCCTATCTAGCGTTAGGGGATTACTAAGGGTTGAGATGGGTAGAAGAGAGAAAAGGGAAACCACAAAGGAGCAAACACTGGCTACAATCCACTTTAAAGATTGAGAAATTTTTGGAAAACAAGATTTAGAACAATGGCAACAGCAAAGGCATCTACAAAGATACTCAGAAGGACAGACTGAAAAGAAGAGATTTTTAGACTCGCTACCAAATCTAGTCTAAATGTCATGAGCAAACCAGAGTATTAAAATCTCAGACAGTATATCCACATTCTCTGTACCATGTGGGATAGAAAGTTCCACCAGTCTTCCAAGAAACAGTCATGTTATGGTGCTTGGCCTCACTGTCAGGACCTTGCTAAGTCACTGAGCCTATGACTGCATTTTCACAATGCTTTCTGGAAGGCAGGTCCTCATCCTGTTTTAATTCTTCAATGTATAAACGAGTAGAAAGACAGCTGTGGCTATCTACAGCAAACCTTGACCTACTCACACCATGTGAGTTTCATGTTTACCCACACGAGTGAAGTACAGTTGATGAAAAGCAATTGTCCAATCCACTTTATCACAGGGCGAGAAACTTCAGTAGTAAGCCATGTTAATTAGATGAAATTGGAAACCTGGTAATTTCCTAAAATGAGACTGTTAAGTTTGTGTACACCTAGATAAATGCTCCCTCTTAGGATGGAGTCCTATCAGGTAATCTATACAACAAGCCTGTGACTAGGATTGAAATTTCAGGTTCATATTATTTTTAGTTTATGCTTCCTATTCATAAGAAGAAAGAAATGCCCTCTATCTTGTATATATTCCAGGTTTCAAAATATGTATTAAATTGCATGATGTTGAATAGATTTTTCATAACAGCCAGGCAGATGATGCATTGATGCTGATACCTGGCTGCTTTCATTGAGCCTGCATCTACTGAACTCCAAGGCACAGAAGTGCCTCTTGCCATCCAGATTTTCCTAATGGCGTCTAAGATTTAGGTCTTTATCAATAAATGGCTTTTATGTAGTCATAATTTTGATAAGTTTTACATATTCACCAATCAATGCTACTCACAGCTCTCAGCTAGTGATTTCACTAAGCATTAATTAATTAAATTATCAAAATGACTTAATATCATCTTAACACAGTCATTTTTATGAGAGTTAAATTTTCCCTATGAAGCCTTGTGAATTTAGAGAGGGAATCCCACAAGCCCTTTTGGTACCCTGAAGAGTCTCTAGTGGCCCAGAGACCTTCATAATTGAGAACTTGTAAATAAGGTGAAACACCTTTGGGGAACTGTAAGGATTTTTGAGAGCACATAGTAGCTTGGGAAACTCATCAGTATGTATTAAAACTGCACGGGGAAAACTGTCAGGCTTCTAGAGGCAAGCAACATATCAAAGAGACAAACTACCTGCTGCCAGGGTTCAGGCCGACATGAATATATATCTAACTGTGGGAAATATGGCCAGGCCCAACAGTAAAAAGGATGCTGAGCACCCACACAGTGCATGACTGATTATAGGTAACCGCTTCCCCCAATGCTAAGAAGGCTGGTCCCTGGGCAACAGCATATGTGATAAATCTGACTTCACAGAGCATAAAATGCTGGCTCTCGTTCTGACACTAAAAAGAGTAAATCATTAGATATCATCTATATTCACAGGAAACCTCAAGGACCTTTCAAAGAATTTGTAAAGAAAGACTGGCACAGAGCACTTTGCATTTTTGTGATTTTAGTTCCTCAGAAAAGAGAAAATACTCAAACCAAGAAAAGAGACAAGTCCTGTTGTCATGTGACTTTTCCTGGGGATGTGAATAAATATCTATCTGTTCACTCCAGATAGGACACTGATGATAGGCAGAAGTATAGATTCCACCCTCACCCAGCTCAATGAGCCAACAAGCTTAATGAGTTTGTTTATGGAAACAAGGGAGAAAGGTTACTTATAGGAGTGTGGGTGACTGTAAAAGAGCTTTATCACCATGTAGTATCTTCTTGCCATTGATATAAGTTCATGGAAGACCCATCATGGGTTCCAACTGTCACTTACTGTTACTTAAGATGTACTGCAGCATCTCCCAAGATGACTTGTGTCTAGGGAAGGCAAAAAAAAAAAAAAAAAAAAAAAAAAAAAAAAAAAAAAAAAAAAAAAAAAAAAAGAAAAAGAAGAAAGAAAAAAAAAAAAGAAAGAAAGAAAAGAAAGGAGAGGAAAAAAAAAAGAAAAATAAAGTAAGCAGAAATATCTCCTGAGAGATCCGTGACCATCCTTTCTCTCCTATTAGGGAATGGTGATAACATCATTATCCTTTCTATAGACTTAAATAACATTGTTGATTTTTTTTTGTTGTTGTTGCTATGCTAGTGAGCCAAATTACTCTGTTTCAGGGGAGTAATGGGATGATTATATGATGTTTGGAGAAAAACCTACCATATAGCACATGCTAATGCATGCCATGAGATTAAATGTATAGTAGGACATGGATAAGATAGCTTACAGTGGGATTTGTAGCAACTGTTCAGATCTTGGAGTGAGTCCTTATTGGCACACCCTCCGAATCTGTGAACACATTCATCATAATTTTTGAGCATCTTTATTGATAGAATAAACTTAATATTGTAATGCTCACTTGCAGTTAGCAGAGATAAAGGACATATGTGCTGTGTAGTCCAGGACTGGTAGTCAATACACCATGTTGAAGATAGCAGAACTAACTTGTGGACAACAAATGGACAGATCACCCTGAATAGTCTGTTTTCTATACTTTGGTCAAAAAACACATTTCTTGATTTTTAAAATTTAGTTTGTTGACATTTTGATCTCCTTCTGAATCTTGTGCTATACTGAATTTAGAATAAGTTATCTCTGCACTAAACAAAGAAATGTTTAACAAGACTTCTCTCCTTATAAGATTTCTGTGACCAATCTTCTAGATATACTTTGATTTCTACTGTAGAGAGATGTAGACATTTAGGTAACATCAGAAAACAATGCAGTTGCCAAGTCTCTGATGCCACAAATATATTTTCAGTGTATGGTTTTATTATTATTAATTTGTATTTGAGGGAACAGTGCTCATTGAGATCTTGTAATTCACCTAATGCTTAATATTTTCTTCAATCTTACTCCTTTCTATCATAGCAAATACTTAGGTCCTTCCAATAAAACACACAGCACAATAAATGAAATCTAGGGCTGGGAGATAGATTAATGGGCATATGCTTGACTTGCAAGCATAGTGACCTGTATTTAATCCTCTAAACATAGGTGAAAATGTGGGTGTGGTGGTATACACTTGTAATCCCAGGGGCTTACAGACAGATCACTGGACTTTTGCGACAGTTAGCTTAGTCTACTTGGTAAGCTGCAGGCCATTGGGAGACCTTACAAGGCAGCAAACTCCTGAGGCATGATATCTGAGATTGTCTATGGCCTTCATAGCCATGTGAGCACACACAAACACACATACCCCCCCACACACACACAGACACAAAGACACATACAAATACAACTCAACTATAATACAAGGTTTATTTCCAATACTTTGAAAGTGCTATTGAAGGCTGCTTAGGATAATTAAGTAATGCCAGTTAATTGGTGGTTGATCAAATCATGGTCATGTCAATTACTAGTCTATTTTTATCACAAGAACATATAATGTAGGTTTAACAAATAGATTCTATAAATAGATAAAATAAAATAGAGAAGGCTTCAAAAACCTCAGAAACCTACAGAATATGGCATTTAAAGATGTTTTCATTATTTTAAAGATTCTTTGACAATAAGACAGATTAATTCCTGGTAATACCCAGCCTACCTCAAAGAAGATAATGAGCATCCATGAACATCCTTATGGAGATGGCTTCAAATGTGGCAAACCAGCCATTGGGCAAAATGTCCTTGTCTCTGCCACAGACAGTATTCTGCCTAAAAAAGGGCAAGCTCGAATGCAGGCAGTGTTGATGGCCAAACTCTGCCATGACAGGGTAAGCAAGTCCTCAAAAGTTCCTGCCTCACAAATATGTCTGTCAGATATATTGGACCAGAAGGCTGAAAATGGTGCAGCAACGTTATAGAGTTTTGGGTGACTGTTCAGGCAGCAAATTGTCTCTGTCATTCTCTAGTTTTGGAAGCTGTTAAGCTGCACTTCCTGTCTACTTAGATAATTAATTTTATTCCTTCTCAAATCTCTGATGGGGTTGAAGGCTAAATAGTTTAGTTTTCAATTAAGCTTAGTTGTTTAGGGGTGAAGGTGTTCTTAGGTCTAGATAGATGTTTTAGGTAGTTAATGACGAGATACGATAGATACTGATTTACATTTAGAATTTTAGACTCACCAAGTTAGAAAAGATGTTCTCTTAAAGATTGCCAAATACAAATAGCCAAAACACTGTGAATGTAACAATTATACAAGTCCTGATTGCTTTGTGGTTCTTTTTGCTGTAGGTAGTTTATTGTATATATGTGTAATAATATAAATTTATATGTTTAAAAGTGAAAAAAATTAAAAATAAATAAATATGTTAGAAACAAAATTCCATGTTATTACCTTCCAACATATACTCTGGAAGGACTTAGTAAATATTTTATGGGTATAAATCCTGTAACAAAATTGAAACAATAAAAGCGAAAGGTTAGTATTTTAAACATTTAAAAATATACCTTTAAGACAACAGCAATACAGCATGCTTGTTGGTATACATTTTCAGCTGTAGCTATTTGTCAGAAAAAACTGCAGCCATCCATTACCAGAAAATAGAATAAAAAGATCTTTAGTGTAATATAAGTAACTCTGGTGTTTTCATAAATGATAGTTATTATTTTCTCTCAGAAGAGAAAAACCAAGGTTGACATTAGAAACCACGAGCTACTTAAATGAACACAGTAAAAGAGGAACTCATGATTCCTTGCATCACAAAGACCATACATTTTAACTCTGTGAACAAAGAAAAGTAGAAATTATGATGTGTTGGGGAAAATGTGCTTGACTCTGAGTCTAAAGGACTGTCTTTACGCGTATGCTATGTGAAAACCTCAGATGACTAAATGCTTTGGAGAAGATTGACTATAAAATGAAGAATCTAACAGGCTTCCCCATAAGAGGCCTGAAAGATTTATAGCCCAACGCAAATGCAAAGAGCAGCGGGAGGAAATGAAGCACTGGCGACTGTTGATCAGGCAGATCACCTGAGATCTACAGGGAAATAAGAGCTTCAAAAACAAAAGCGAGTGAAAAGTAAAATAACATGAGAGTAAAAATCGAACAGGTGTATATTGCCTTCCAATTTATCGTATAGAAAGCACTTTGCCACATAGGCAAAGATGAATGTTCTTTTTACCACTTAGAGCAGGAGAACACTCTGCTGCTCCGACCAAGCCTGCTTCTGATTAACACAGCTGTCCCATACAACAGTCTGCCAGGTTTTAAAACAACAAAGGCTCTCAATGGGAAGTGTCTAAAGCAAGCGGACTAGAAACCATAAGAGTATGTAGAGAAGCTCACTGGCACAGCGAGTCTCACATCGGACAGTGGCACAGAGGCCTGTAGTGCACACGAGACAGTCTCAGTTGTCTGAACACAAAACAAAACAAGACACAGTAAAGTTTCCAGCCAAGGTGCAAAGGTCATCCCTCAGCAGCAACCCCTTACCTCTCAATATGAGTAGTCTCTACACAGATATTTTTTATAATTAATTTTGTTCTCCAATTTTTAAAAAAGTGAGTATAATATGCCTCATTTTAAGTAAAAAAAAAAAAAAAAAAGGGGCTGTGATTAACCTCATTGGCAACTTCATCATTGGCAACTTCATCATTATATCAATAACTAGAATGTAGAGGTATTCTGAAGCGTTGTTTTAGGAAGTGTATAAAAGAGATGCTCTTGGTATTTCAAAGGCTGCCATTGGAGTTGCTCAAGCTTTGCCATGGGGAAGCTGATATTGATGCAATGTAGTGATGGGCTTCTTGCATTTAAGTTACCACGTGACAGAGAGTTTTACAAATGGCACACTGGTGACTTTTATCATGGGCTGGAGGCTTTGTTTTGTCTTGTAATTTGAGGGTACAGAGCTTGTCATCATGAGGGAAGTACAGTGGAAGGAGCAGCTGGAGGTCATGCACCACAAGAGGCTGACTCCTTAGATCTGAGTAATCAGAGAAAACATCTGAGGTAGCAGAGAGGAGACAGGAAGTGAGACAGGGCCATAAATTTCAAGATACGATCCTAGAAACTCACTCTCTCCATCTATACTCTGGCGCCCGAAGGTTCTGAAACCTCCGAAAACAATGCCATGAGTGAATCTCGCTTTCAAATGCATGAGACTGTTGGTAGCATTTCATAGTCATTGCAGTAAGTCTGTTAGGTTGGGAGGGTTTAAAAGGAAATTGAGTTAATATCTAATTTGGGAGATATCAGATAGAATATCTTCAACGACACTATTAAAGTTGACTGGTTTATGAACCATATCTGCCTTTTTTTCAATTGATGATGGGATTTGAACTCTGAGCAGCGAGTGCTCTTAAACACTAACCCATTTCTTCAGCCACTGAAGTCAGAGTTTTTTTAAAGATTGTTAGAACTAAGTGAAGCACAGAATCAGGTTCTGACTGTTCACAGAAGAAGAAACCTAGTGATCGTGTCTGTGTTGTCAACAGCAGATGCTTCTACACAACCCTGCATCAGTACCAGAGTCCAGCATGAACTTGCTCATCTTTTCCATCGTTGGCAAGAAACAATGTGAGATGGTGACCATACAGTACATTTTATCTTTCATTGGAAGAGTTTATATCATTAACGAAGACAGAAAATGTAAGTATTTTATGCTTTCAATTGTGCTAAAAAATTTGTCTTCATGCACACATTATCTAGATTGTACCAGATGTGGAATTCCTGTGGTAACAGCTTGTACTGGTTAGTGTTTTGTCAACTTGACACAGCTTAGGTCATCCCATTCCAGGGAACCTCAGTTGATAGAGATGCCTCCATCTGATTGCCTGTAGATAAATCTGCAGGACATTTTTTTTTTTTGCTTAATAATTGGTGTGGTGGATCAAGTACACTATGGGCAGTTTTCTTCCCTAGGAAGTTAGTCCTGGATTCTATTTATATTATTGTCTTTTTCTTTAAGTTATTCTGTGAAAATTGCATGTATGTACACAGTACATCTTGGTCATACCCACCCCCCACTTCCCACTTCCATTCTTCACCTGGTCTTGGATTCTTTAAGAAAGCAAATGGAGCAAGACATGGGAACCAGATCAGTAAGCCCCACTTGTTCATGGTCTCTGCTTCAGTCTCGCCTCCAGGTTCCTTAATTGACATCTTGCCTTGGTTTTCCTCAGTGGTAGACTCTGGTTGGGAGCTGAAAAATGGAATGAATGGTTTTCTCCCTTGACCTGGTTTTGCTCATTGTTTTTATCACAGAAATTGAGTAAGTTGATTTATTGGTGTTCAATCTGGCACTACAAATTAGCTAACAAATAATTATGGTAAAAGATTATCATATGGTTCATTGAAATTTATATCATAGGAACATCTAATTATGTCATTTTTATAAGTGTTTGTATTTATTGTAAATACATCAAGACACAGTCCTTGTAACAGTAAATATAAAAATATCATTTAGAAGCTGATGAGAGAGAGAGAGAGAGAGAGAAGAGAGAGAGAGAGAGAGAGAGAGAGAGAGAGAGAGAGAGAGAGAGAGAGAGAGAGAGAGAGGTCAGTATTTTTCATATACGCATGAGTATCCTCAACATCTACATAATAAATTCCAAGCTTAGCAATGTGCATCTATAATCCAAACAATGGGAAAAGCAGACAGGAAGATCCTGGAGGTTTCTGGCCAGTCAGTCTAGCTGATCACTGCACTCTAGGTTCAGTAAGAGACTCTTATCAAAAATTAAATTAAAAGTTGAGAGGAATAAAGACAGGCACTCAACTTCAAACCCTGGCCCCTGTGCCTTCACACACACACACACACACACACACACACACACACACACACACACACACACGTCACACCACAAGCTATTCCCACAAAAATTTAGAAATTTAGATCATGTGACATAAGGATAAATCACATTCTATGGTGGTAATACTCAAGGTGTCATTGGTTTAGAAAGGTTAACACTCTTTTAAGGCTTCAGTCTGGCTCATATTTTCAGCACTACTGATCACACAAAAAATAAAAAAGTAATAATAATATTCTCTATAAAATGATGTAGAATATCGTATTAGGTTAAACAAATTGGAAAAAAGACATTTGGCATCAGTTTTAAAGTCTTTCATTAGGTTATTTTTGACCTTAGGCAAGATATTTATTTCTAACTTATCAGTCAAAGTCACCCAGTTAAAAAATTCTTGATAATATTTTAGGGTTCATTATGTAGAAGGTAAGCAAATTATTCTATACATTTTAAATTATATTTTTGGAAAATCTATGTTTATGTTTAGTACCTAGAATAGTGCTGACCATGTGTCTAGTGCCTTTCAATTTCCCCCTCCTTCCAAAGAACATGAAAAGTATATATCTCCATCCTGTTTAGTATCAGTTCATAGGGCCAGGTAGCTAATTAATCCATTGTAGTGTTACAGCTATTCACATGTAACTATACGTATGATGGAATGAGTGTTTACTTTTCTCAAGACAATGAGGCACTGGGTCTGCAAGTACTTTTTATGAAAAACAAGGCACTTGGAAGTATATGGAATACGTTAGATCAACCCAGATGCCTAACTGTGCCACCTTCTATTTAGCAATCCAAATGGAAATAAAGGAAAATGTCTAAAGAACCATGGAAACAGCATCCACAGTCATTTAAGAAGGTTGCTGACTTTTAAAATGTACTGAGCAACTCCATTAGACACTGCATTGGCCTCTGAGGGGACATTAATGTGACACAGACTGTTTATGAAACTCCCTTTTCTGCATAAGAACTTCCTGAATACATCCAAAGGGAAGATGTTTTCCCCTATCTAATAAAGCAATCTGGTTTACTAAGAAAGAAGGCAGGAAGGTTCACAGACACAGCTTAGAATTTTTAGGGCAGTTCTTTCCAGCCTTACTGAGTAGGGTGTCGGATGACAGAACAGTACACGAGAGGAAGAGAAATCTAAGCACAACGTGGCAGTGGCCTGGAGCCAGGAGAACACATTTCACAACTCTTTATTCGTGAGTGCTTCCCTAACCACACCAGATGGGGAGGCTCCATCAATGTCAAACCTGCTGTTATCATTAGAATTTCCTTATCAGTGGGTTTGGGCTGACATCGCAGCCACCTCTGAGTGTCAGCAGTGAGAACTATCAATTTCAAGACTCAGTATCCTCACTCATTAAAAGGAGTTCTTCAAATGGGAGGTCAGCAGGTGCATATGGAGTAGTGGAGGGGCTAGATACCTTGAGGAAATTCTGTCCCTCTTGTGCAGATTTGATTTGGAAATAAGCATAGACACAGAAGAACATTATGTTGGTGTGGGGAAAAGTGATGATGATGTGTGTTCATGTGTGGGGACTCTCAATGAGAATACATTGCACCGAGAGTAGGATTTGTCGTTAAACGCATGCATATGTCTGTAGATTTTCAGAAAAAAGATTGTATGATGAGTGAGTCCCTTCTAATGTGTTCATGAATTCTTTACATGTGTATATGTGGGTCAAGCCTGCTTTAGTTCTTGAGGACATGGCAATGAAAAGAGGTCTAGGTCCTCAAGATGTGAGAATGCATTTTCTCTGTATTCCTGGTATAAGAGTAGACATTTCTCTGTCCTCGTGATTTGAGAGTTGACTTTAGACAGAAAACAAGGAAATATGAAATGTTTGACAAGCTTCCTGAGTAAAAGAATTTCACTTTGGCTCTTTCCTTTTGTGGCCATCACTGGATGGCAGCCACCAAAATGAAGTTCAATCCCTTCATGACTTCTGACAGAAGCAAGAAACCAAACGCCATTTCAATTCACCTTCTCACATCTGAAGGAAGAAAATGTCTTCCCCTCTTTCCAAAGAGCTGAGGCAGAAGTATAATGTCTGGTCCATGCCCATTGGAAAGGATGATGAAGTTCAGGCTGTATGCCACACTATAAAGGCAAGCAGACTGGCAAAATGGTCCAGGTGTACAGGAAGAAATGTGTCATCTACATTGAATGAGTGAGGCAAGAAAGGACTAATGCCACAACTGTCCCACATGGCATCCACCCCAGCAAGGTTATCACCAGACTAAAGTGGTCAAAGACCAGAAGACGATCCTGGAAAGGAAAGCCAAGTCTTGACTAGTAAGAAAGGAGAAGGGCAAATACAAAGAAGAAATGATAGAGAAGATGCAGGAATAGGGGTCTCTCATTAAAGACTCTTTATGTTAAAGAGAAGGAGAGAGAGAAGAGACGAGAGAGAGTGAGGCGAGAGAGAGATGAGGAGAGAGGTGAGAAGCGAGAGGAGGAGAGGAGAGAGGAGAGAGAGAGAGAGAGAGAGAAAAGAAAAATAAAAAGTATTTCACTCTGGTGCCCGAAGTGTAGACACAATTAGTTGTGCTTGTGAAAAAAAATATTCTAGACAATAGATAGCACATTCAAGAGGCTCAATGGGGCAATGTGTGTTGCAGTGTGTAAAATCTTTAAAAAATTATATTTGGGTGAGAAAGTCAATAATATTATTTTAGGTTATACATATAGATAAGGGGCCAGATTATATGATACTTTAAGTTTTATACCTTAAGTTTATATAAGGAATGTAGGTGTCTGAAGGGTGTTTTCAAGTAGCTGAAATATTACAATAAAGGGATAAATTTTTCCTTGAAGAAGAATTCATGGCCAGTGAGTGGGCTTGGCTTAGCGGGTAAACATAACTTAATTATCATTGAGGTGATATTACCATGGTGGAAGCTTCAGTTCAGTTCCTAGGATTCATGTGGTAGAGATGGAGCACCAACACCCACAATTGTCCTACGACATCCCTAGTTGTCTTACGACACCCACAGGCATGCTATGATAAGCACACATGCACATACACACCCACACATGTACACAAAACAAGGGAAATAAAAATTAACCTCAGAGAATCTACGATTTGTTCTTTGATGAAAAAAGGAATGAAACACAGGTTTCTATTTGTTGAGCTCCAATGTGTCACGTAAACTCTATTTACTGTGGTGGAAACACAATATTGTTTAAGGTTCAGAGTCCTGAGAAGTAGGCATTCTTAATTCCCTGAACATAGGATAAAGTAGATGCAGATAGCAAGTCAATCATCTGTGCTATAGCTACTTTGTAGTTAAGGCATCTTTGAAACTCAGGTCTGCTTGTAGGTATCGGCTCCTTCTTCTGTTTGTACTTGTTTGTCTCAGAAGGTGTAGCTGGAAGGAGCCACAAAGCTGACATAAAATACACATGTGTCTGAAAGTAAGGTAGCCAGTAGCAAATAAGCTGTCTTTCTGTGAGTTTGAGGCTAGCCTGATCTACAGAGTAAGGTCCAGGACAGCCAAGGCTACACAGAGAAAACCTGTCTCAAAAACACAAACAAACAAAACAAACAAACAAACACACAAACACATAAGCTGCCTTTCAAGGACTGAATGATTGGCACACGTTCTTAAAGTTTTATAGCTATACTTTTATTTTAAATATGTTAAAAATACAGATTGTTCACACTGATCTCATGATTTGGGAAACATTATTGTTTAAGGTGAAATTGACATTCTAAACAAAACACATTTAGTCAGGTCAAAGAAAATATCCATCTTGGGCTCTATGATACCCCATCATCCTGTAAAAAATCAAAAGCTAACAACCAACCAAACACACCTGAACAAAAACACACACAAAAGAAACAATACTTTCTTTACTAAACAGTGATAAGGGAAGAGCGGATAAGGGCAAAACCTGAATATGTGAGGTTGCACGAGGAATTCAATTACTCAAGATTAATCACGTAAAATTGGTTGGAATTTGTGGTGAAAACACCATGAATAACCTGTTACTTTTAAAACTGTTTCCCAAAAGCAGAGCTCTTCAGTGGAAGGCAGAAGTAGAGAGCCACATTATGGGTTGGTCATGAGCTCTCAAAGACCCCTTGTGTCTCTTGCTCTTGTCAAGGGGTGGTCAGAAGTGTGGCTGTAAAGGAGAGAGACCATACTTTATTTGGCTTACCACAAAAGTCAATGTGCGTGCTTGAGGACTCTGGCCACCGTCTCCCACAGGCTTTAGATCAGGAGAGTTCATTTTCTTTTTCTTTTAGTAATATTTTTTATTTTACATATGTTTATATTATTACACATATATAAAATAAACTACATACAGCAATAAGAACCACAAAAATCAGGAATTGTATAATTGTTACATTCAGAGTGTTTTGGCTTGTATTGGCAACCTTGAAGAAAACATTTCCTCATCTTGGTGACTCTAAAATTCTGTCTATTATATCTCATCTCTCAAGTTAAAACATCTACCTAGACCTAAAAAACATCTTAACCCCTAAACAACTAAGCTTAATTGTGAAACTCAACTTATGTCTTCAACCCCATCAGAGACTTGAGAAAGAATAAAATTAATTACCTGAGTAGACAGGAAGTGCAGGTTAGCAGCTTCCAAAATAAAAAAAATAGACAGTTCACTACCTAAACACTTTGTTCTCTATAACATTGGAGCACCATCTTCAGCTTTCTGGCCCAGTATATCTGACATACACATTTGTGAGGCAGCGAGCATTGAGGACTTGCTTACCCTGTCTTGGCAGAGTTTGGCAGTCGACTCTGCCTGCATCCAAGCTTACCTATTTTTAGGTAGAATTCTATCTGTGGGAGAAATGAGGACATTTTGCCCAACGGCCGCTTTGCCACATCTGTAGCCATCTCCATAAGGTTCTGTGATGTTCATCATCTTCTTTGAGGTAGGCTGGGTTTTTTCCAGGAATTAACTTGTCTTGTTGTCAAAGAATCCTTAAAACAATAAAACTGTCTTTAAGTGCCATATTCTGGAGGACTTTGAGGTTTTTGAAGACCTTATCTAACTATTTTACCTTATCTGTCTATAGAATCATACCCATCTGTTAGACCTAGGGTGTATATTCTTGTGATAAAAATAGACTAGTAATTGACATGACCGTGATTTGATATATTGACAATTAACCTGTATAACTTACTATCCTAAACAGCCAGCAACAGCACTTTCAAAGTATTGGAGGTAAACCTTGTATTCGACTTGAGCGGTATGACTACAACACCTCATATTAGCGTAGAAATGTGTGTGTGCGTGTGTGTGTGTGTGTGTGTGTGTGTGTGTAATGTATGTAAAGAATAATCTTAAATTTGAATTCTATGCCAATGTATCGAAATTCAGCTTATTTTGCGTCAACATACTAATTTCTATACCAAATGAATTAAGAATCACCTTGTGAGCATAATTAAGGGTTTAAATTGAGGAGTCGACTCAAGAATCTACTTTTTGTCCTATCACCCCTATATATTTCTATATTTCCTCTTCTTTCTTTTCAGACATTTCACTTTCAAAGTGTGTCTTGAGACCCACGGAGGGGCAGCTTGCCATGCCCTTAGGTGCTAGCAGCTGCCTGTCCTGCAGCCTCCTACATTGTAACTTAAGGTTTACTTCAAATACCGTTGTCTTGCTATGTAGATTTTTTTTTTCTGTTCTGAGAAACTTCAGAGTTCCAGGCGTACTTGAATGCATATATCTTTTCCATAGTCCCTATCCTATATTCTGTAAAACAGCTGGGAATTCTTCTATTTGTCTGAGATGCCAAATTATAAACTGGCTTATGAAAAAAATACCAAAAATGAAAGAACAGAGCAGATTATTCTACATTATTGGTAAAGCTAGAGAATATTTTAGCTTCTTGGGAGACTACTTTTCAGCTTTGTAAATGTTTGGAAACTCTTGGTAAATTGTTACTTTCATGGAGAAATTCATGTCAAAATTAACAAGAATTCATTGAGTATCTCTCTCTCTCTCTCTCTCTCTCTCTCTCTCTCTCTCTCTCTCTCTCTCTCTCTGTTAAGTTTAAAACTCAGCCACGAATTAGAAGCACCCATTATAACAGACTCATATGCTATTATTTTAACAAGCAGTTTTCCTAGTGTACTTTCTATTCAAAGATTTATTAATGTAGCAAGCATGGTCTGTCTCAAGAGCAGTCTTTAGTAAAATATGACCAGAGACAAATAGAATGTTAACTGCAAGAGTAATTTGGTTTATAATAACAGAAAGAATTTATTGCTAAGTCAAATATTGGGTAATATCCGGAAAGACATTTATTTCAAGTGCCCAATAGTCACCTCATCTTAACAGTGACATAAATCCTAGCAAGTCCAGGTGAAGTTGTTAGGTTATTCATTTCCTAGTACCTGTTCCCATTGCCCCTTTCTCTCTAGCAGCTGTAAATCCTTGAAACAAGATTCATTGATCTAGCCATTCATATATTAATTCTTCCAACAACATTTATTGAATGCCTATTTTTATTTATAATTTTATATGGTTTTTAATGCAGTAAATGCCACATAGAGAAAGGTGCACAAATCATAAGCACAGCTCAATGACTGATGATAAACACAGAGGGCCATGTCGTCTGGCTCACAGAGCAGCAAAGGCAGCCTACTGGAAGACCCTCTGTGCAGACTTTTATCATTGTCTCTTCCTGAAGGGAACCAGTGGTCCAGGTTGTAGTGTGATTTAGACTTTATATACACAGCATCACACACACCACACACACACACACACACACACACACACACACACACTCTGTGTCCGAGTTCTCCAGTGTTATCTTGGAGATTTATGTGTTGTGCAAAAACACGTCGAGATGTTTCATGTCTATATTCTCGATTCTCTAACGAGACTGCTGTGTTTCTCACCATTGTAGAGTAGATAAATCCATCTTTATATTCAGAATACTATTACTTTCAACTTTTTGTACAGAATGATTGGTACACAAATGCAAGCATTTCTCTTGGGTAAATGTCACAAGGAGTACTGTAAAATACACATATGTAAGCAAACAACTAACTGGATTTTTGTCTGTGTGGTTGTCACCAACATCGAGGCCTGTTGAAAAAAAAATCTCCCCATGGTCTTTCCCTGTACAAAAGCCTTTTCTTTTATATGTAATAGTGCCTACCAAATTGGTGCTCCTGGCAATTACTTCAAATTATATACATAATTTTAAAGTCCTCTTCTATAACTCTATTTACTTTCTGAGAGTCATAACTATGACTTAGTACACATGTCCTTTACTATAACTTGTCAGTTTTGTTTTCTTATTCATCTGATTCTGTTTGACAGCCAACTGTTGTCTATGGAAATACTTATAGATAATATAATATCTTACCCAGAAATTTATATCCATTACTGTAATTTAGTTAGAAAAAAAGCTGACTAGTGATTAAGCTTGGATCAATTACAGCTATTTATCTACTTATTAACTTATTGTTTTATGTTCAGGTGGGATCTTATTGCTGCCCTGGTTGGTCAGAAGTAGCTATATACTATTGAGGTGGCCTCCCTCAAACTTACAGAGACCCTTTGATCTCTTCCCACTGAATGCAGGGACTCTAGGCACATGCTACGATATCTAATTTGAAAATATTCTTAGTTCCCTCACATTTCTGGGTTTACAGACCTAATTCTCAGTCAAAATCGATGTGATTTTTTACCTGCCATTGACCCTGGGAGGCCTTGAATCCCTGTGTGTGGCTGCCAACCCCAGTGGGAAGTGACACTTCTGATAGACTCTGATTGGCGCTGCAGAGACAATCCAGTGGTTTTCACATTCTCCTGACTTCACTGTGCTTCTGGAACCTCAACCCCAAACCTTTTCACTGCTTTGTGATTCAAACCCATTCCAACTTTTAAAAAAAGAATTGTTTTGTATGCTTTTTCTAATTGTTCTTGGAGGGACATTTGGTCCGAAGAAACTTAGCTTGATTTTGTTGTAAGCTCAATTCATAGTGCTTTTGTTTTCATTCTTTACGTTTTTTTTTTCAAGTTCTGCAGAAGGAGAAAAAGACACAGCTTAATAAGAAACAATCTCTCCCCCTCAGGCCATGCTCATTGTTCTGATAGAGTCAGAAAAATATAAAGTAAATGCAAGCCTAGAGCCCAATGCTACCACGTGATCAGCATTCTGGAAGCAGTGCATGTGAGGGGCTGCAGTGCCAGAGAGAGAGAGCACAGAGTACACTGAGAGTATTTCTTTTCTTGTCCAAGTTTATTTAATGATAACAAAATTGGGCCCTTTTTTTTTCTGGAAGCAATCTTGACTAGTTTATACTTATCTCCCTTTGAAAGCAACAGTAAACTGAGATCACAGAGAGCAAAGGTCAAGAAGAAAAGTTAGGTGTATGTGTGGCACGCAAGCTGTGTCTCCAAGTCACAACCCATGAGCTAAACCTAATTTGTCTGGGAGAAATGAGGATGTATCACTCTTAAAAGAGATGGAGGCTCCTTTTTTCAAAGATAGTATGCACAGGACCCGGTAAGAAAGCATTTAATAGACACATGCAAGGTTTTGAGAGCCTGGCACTTAGTGCTGTAAGAGCCAATTCTCCTTGTGGAGGCTGGCTAGGTAGGGATGGAGAACTAGGAGCCTTGATATTTTTTTAATTTTTTAATTAATTTATTCTTGTTACATCTCAATGGTTATCCCATCCCTTGCGTCCTCCCATTCTTCCCTCCCTCCCCTTTTCCCCTTACTCCCTTCCCCTATGACTGTTCCTGGGGGGATTACCTCCCCCTGTATATGCTCATAGGGTATCAAGTCTCTTCTTGGTAACCTGCTGTCCTTCCTCTGAGTGCCACCAGGTCCCCCTCCAGGGGACATGGTCAAATGTGAGGCACCAGAGTACGTGAGAAAGTCATATCACCTCTCCACTCAAGTGTGGAGAATGTTCTGACCATTGGCTAGATCTGGGGTAGGGGTTTTAAAGTTTACTGTCTGTATTGTCCTGGCTGGTGCCTTAGTTTGAGCGGGACCCCTGGGCCCAAATCTGCCTATTATAATGTTCTACTTGTAGGTTTCTAGGACCCTCTGGATCCTTCTACTTTGCCATTCTCCCATGCTTCTCTCATCTAGAGTCCCAATAGGATGTCTCCCCTCTGTCCCTGGTTCCTGGTAAGTGAAGGCTTTCGTGGACATGGCCCCTTGGGCTAGTCTGCAGATATAAGTGAGTATATACTATTTAAGTCTCTGCTTCTGGGTTAACTCACTCATTCTGATTAATTTCTAGCTCAATCCATTTATCACAAATTTCAGGAATTCCTTGTTTTTAATAGCTGAGTAGTATTCCATAGTGTATATGTACCACAGTTTCTTTATCCATTCTTCTACTGAGGGACACTTAGGCTGTTTCCATGATCTGGCTATTATGAATAAGGCTGCTATGAACATGGTTGAGCAAATTTTCTTGTTGTGTGCTGGAGCATCTTCTGGGTCTATTCAAGGAGTGAATAAGTGGGTCTTGAGGAAGCCCTATTACCATTTTCTGAGATAGCACCAGATAGATTTCCAAAGTGGCTGTACTAGTTTGCATTCCCACCAGCAACGAGGAGTGTTCCTCTCTCCCCACATCCTTGCCAGCATGTGGTGTCACTTGAATTTTGATCTTGCCATTCTAATGGGTGTAAGATGGAATCTTAGAGTTGTTTTGATTTGCATTTCCCTGATGACTAAGGAGGTTGAGCCTTTCTTTAAGTGTTTCTCAGCCATTTGATATTCCTCTGTTGAGAATTCTCTGTTAAGTTCCAAGCCCGTTTCTCAATTGGGTTATTTGGTTTGTTGGTGTTTAGCTTCTTGAGTTCTTTATATATTTTAGATATTAGACCCATGTCAGATGTAGGGTTGGTGAAGATTTTTTCCCAGTCTGTAGGCTGTTGCTTTGTTCTCTTGACAGTGTCTCCTGCCTTACAGAAGCTTCTCAGCCTCATGAGGTCCCATTTATTAATGGTTGACATTAAGGCCTGGGCCGTTGGTGTTCTGTTCAGGAAGTTGTCTCCTGTACCAATATGTTCCAGACTCTTCCCCACTTTTTCTTCTAAGTGACTTAGTGTCTCTGGTTTTATGTTGAGGTCTTTAATCCACTTGGAGTTGAGTTTTGTGCAAGGTGACAAATATGGGTCCAGTTGCATTTTTTTACACATAGACCTCCAGTTAGAGCAGCACCATTTGTTGAAGATGCTATCCTTTTTCCATTGAATGGATTTGGCTTCTTTGTCAAAAATCAAGTGACCATATGTGTGTGGATTCATATCTGGGTCTTCGATTCAATTCCACTGATCAACCAGCCTTTTGCTGTGCCAGTACCAAGCTGTTTTAATTACTATTGCTTTATAGTACAGTTTGAGATCAGGTATGGATATTCCTCCGGAGATTCTTTTAGCTATTCTGCATTTTTTGTTTTTTGTTTTTCCATATGAAGTTCAGAATTGAACTTTCAATGTCTTTAAAAAAATTGTGTAGGTATTTTGATAGGGATTGCATTGAATCTGTAGATTGCTTTTGGTAGGATGGTCATTTTTACTATGTTAATTCTCTCGATCCATGAGCAAGGAAGATCATTCCATCTTCTCAGGTCATCTTCAATCTCTTTCTTCAGAGTTTTGAAATTTTTTCAAACAAGTCCTTCACTTGATCATCATTCATGTGTTCTTGTATTAATTTTGCAAGTATTTCATTTAGTGTTTTTGCATTGATGTTCATAAGAGAAATTGGTCTGAAATTCTCTTTCTTTTTTGAGTCTTGGTGAGGTTTAGGTGTCAATTTGACTATGGCCTCATAGAATGAATTTGATAATATTCCATCCATTTCTATCTTTTGGAGTAGCTTGAAGAGTATCGGTATTAACTCACCCTTGAAGGTCTGGTAGAATTCTGCACTGAAACCATCTGGCCCTGGGCTTTTTTTGGTTGGGAGACTATCAATGATTGCTTCTATTTCTGTAGGGGAAATGGGACTATTTAGCTTGTTTATCTGTTCTTTACTCAACTTTGGCAAATAAAATTGATCAAGAATATCATCCATTTCCCTTATATTTTCAAATTTTGTGGCATATATGCCTTCAAAGTAGGATCTTATGATTCTTTGTGTTTCTTCAGTGTCTGTTGTTATGTCTCCCTTTTCATTTCTGATTTTGTTGATTTCAATACTGTCTCTCTGCCTTTTAGTTAGTTTGGCTAATGGTCTGTCTATCTTGTTGATTTTCTCAAAGAACCAGCTCTTGGTTTTGTTGATTCTTTGGATTGTTTTCTTAGTTTCTAATTTGTTAATTTCACCCCTGAGTTTGATTATTTCCAGACGTCTACTCCTTTTGGGTGTTTCTGCTTCTTTTTTTTCTAGGGCTTCCAGTTGTGTCGTTAAGGTGCTTATGTGCGATGTTTCCAATTTCTTTTTAAAGGCACTTAGTGCTATGAATTTTCCTCTTAGCACTGCTTTCAGTGTATTCCACAAATGTGGGTATGTTTTTCCTTCATTTTCATTGAATTTCAGAATCCTTGATTTTTTTTTTTTTCTTTATTTTCTCTGACCCAGGTGTCATTTAGCAGAGAGTTGTTTAGTTTCCACGTACGTGTAGGCTTTTTGTTATTTCTGTTGTTGTTGAATTGCAGCCTAAGACCATGGTGATCTGATAGGATACAATGTATTATTTCAATCCTCTTGTATCTGTTGAGGCTTGCTTTGTGACCTACATTGTGATCAATTTTGGAGAAGGTTCCATGGGGTGCAGAGAAGAAGGTATATTCTTTCTTGTATGTTGGAAAGGTTCTATAGATATCTTTTAGATCCATTTGACCCATGGCATTGGTTAATGATGTTATTTCTTGGTTTAGTTTCTGTTTCAATGACTTATCCTTCAGTGAGAGTGGGCTGTTGAAGTCCCCCACTATTATTGTGTGGGGATCGATGTGTGGTTTAAGCTTTTTTTTAGCAGATCCTTTACAAATGTGGGTGCCCTTGTATTGGGAGCATAGATGTTCAGAATTGTGATGTCATCTTGGTTGACTTTACCTTTGATGAGTATGAAGTGTCCTTCCTCATCCTTTTGATTAATTTTGGTTGAAAGTCTATTTTGTTCAATACTAAAATGGCTATGCCTGCTTGCTTCTTGTGACCATTTGCTTAGAATATTTTTTTTTCCAACCTTTAGCCCTGAGGTAATGCCTATCATTATGGGTAAGATGTGTTTTTTGAATGCAGAAGAATGTTGGATCTTGTTTATGCACCCATTCAGTAGTCTGTGTCTTTTTATTGGAGAACTGAGACCATTGATGTTGAGAGATATTAATGACCAGTGACTGTTAAGAGTTTTAATTTTGATGTTGGTTCCAGCGAGCATTTGTGTAGTTGTGTTTTTGCCATGGGATAGTTATCTATTTTCTGAGTAGTTTTGGTTGTAGCTTGACCCTTTGGGATGGAGTTTTCCTTCTAGTACCTTCTGTAAAGCTGGATTTGTGGATAGGTACTGTTTGAATTTGTTTTTTTCATGGAATATGTTGTTTTCTCCATCAATGGTTATTGATAGTTTTGCTGGGTAAAGTAGTCTGGCCTGGCATCTGTGGTCTCTTAGGGTTTGCAGGATCTCTGTCCAGGCCCTTCTGGCTTTTATGGTCTCTGCTGAAAAGTCGGCTGTAATTCTGATAGGTTTGCCATTAAATGTTATTTGGCCCTTTTCCCTTGCAGCTTTTAATATTTTTTATTTGTTCTGTATGTTTTGTGTTTTGATTATTATGTGACAGGCAGTTTTTCTTTTCTGGTCAATTCTATTTGGTGTTCTGTAGCCCTCTTGTATGTTTATAGACATCTATTTCTTTAGATTGGGGAAATTTTCTTCTATGATTTTGTTGAGAATAGTTTCTGGGCCTAGAGTCTGATATTTTTCTTTCTTCAATGCCTATTGTCCTTCACATTCCTTCTTTTCATAGTGTCCTTAATTTCTTGGATGTTTGTGTGAGGATTTTTCCAGATTTGGCATTTTCTTTAATGGTTGCTTCAAGATCTATGATTTGTATCTTCTAGACCTGAGATTCATTTCTTCCACTCATGGATTCTGTTAGAAAAGCTAACTTCTATGTTTGCTCGCCTTCTTCTCTGAGTCTCACATTCTCGTTTTTTCTCTGTCTGTGTGTTTATCATTGAATCCATTTTCATCTTCAGATCTTGAACTGATTTTTGATTTCTTTCATCTGGTTGTTTGCATTTTCCTGAAATTTTTCCAGTTCCACTCTATGTGCTTCTTTTATGTATCTCACCTGTTTGGCTGTGCCTTCCTGCATTTGATTACGAGTTTTATTTGTTTCCTCCATTATCATCCTCATTACTAAGGATTTGACGTCATTTTTCTTGTATTCCATTGTATTTGAGTTCTCTGGGTTGTTTTTTTTGGGATAGGTGGAAACTGGAGACGCCATGTTGTTTTGGGTTTTTTTTTTGTGTATGCTTTTACACTGTCCTTTAGACGTCTTTGCCATCTCTGTTTTTGTGGGTAGCTTCCAGAGTGGATGGAGGGAGTCGATGATAGATTCACTTGTTTTCTCATGATTTCCGTAGGCTGGAAGCTCTGATGCTTCACTGGTGTGGATGGCAGGAGGTTAGCCCTGTCCTTCTGGACTCTCACAGCCAGTGCTCCTCAGCTCCCCTGTGCTGTGGGTCCTGCATTCATTCTGGGTCTCTGAATGAGCATTGGGTCAGGCCAAGGTATCCACAGCCTTCTGGGTCCCCTGACAAGTCCAGCCAGGGACACTGGGCCCAAACCACTCAGCTAGATTCTCAGGGCTTGAACTGTCTGCCAAGCTCAGCTAGGGATTCGGGGCACAAAATGCACAGAGGGTCCAGCCAGAATTTTGGGGGGCTGGGACTGTGCACCAAGCTCAGCTAGGGGCTTTTGGCCCAAAGTGTGTGCTGTGGTCAGTTATTGATTCAGGCCTGAACTGTCTGCCAAGCTCAGCCAGAATTCTGGATTCAAACCTCACACTATGTCCAACCAGAGTCTTAGAGCTGGAACTGTGGCAAAAGCTCCACTAGAGTCTCTGGGCCTAATCTGTCTGTCAAGCACAGTTAGGGACTCAGGCCCCAAACTGTACGCCGAGCTCCACCCGAGTCTCTGGGGTGGAATTGTGCACCGAGCTCATCCAGGAACTCTGGACTCACACTGCACGCTGAATTCAGCCCTGGACTCCGGGCCTATACTGTGTGGATAGTCCAGCCAGAGTCTTGGAGCCTCCAAGCCTGTGTGCACAGCTCAACTAGAGTTTCTGGGCCCAATCTGCCCAGCAAGTCCAGCTAGGGCCTCTGGGCTGAATCTGCGTGCTACCTCAGCCTGTTTTAGCACCCCAGAACTGCCCGCTGAGCTGTGCTAGTTCTGGGCAGAACTGCTCGTTGATGTGAGCTAGTGCCTCTGGTGGAGCTGAGTGCTCCGTCCTGTCTGCGTCACAGCAGGAGAACTATGGCTGTGCTGAGCTGGTGCCTAGGGTGGAATTGAGCGCTCTGCCCAGCCTGTGTCACAGCAGGGGAACTGTGCTGAGTTGACTAGTGCCTAGGCAGAATTGCTTGCTGTGCTGAGACAGTGGACTCTGGGGCTGAACTGTCGCCGTGTCCAGTTTGGGTCACAAGGCACCACGCGACCCAATCCTGTCCAGAGTCCCTCTCCCGCAGCAACTCCCACCGGCCACCACACTAATCGCCTCCCCGGAAGGCTCAGAGCTGCAAACCTCAGCCACTGCCACTGCTGCCGCTGGTGCTGCTGGTGCCGCCGCTGGTGCTGCTGCCCTCTGCCGCTGCTGCTCTGATCCAAGAAAATGTGCGCTCCTCCCTGTGCAGGGACACGCAGGTCCTCTGCAACCTGGTCCCTCCGAAAACCGTGGAGCACTCCTGCTGCCGTGGTGTGGGGACCTTGGTGTTCCTGGCTCAGAAATCTGCGCAATTCCCTGAATTGTTCACTGGAGCCTCCAAACACGGTCCACACTGCTCGCCGCCATCTTTGATCCCCCCGGAAATAAATCAGGAGCCTTGATCTTCCCCTGTGAAAGTGCTCCCCTTTTCAAGAAGGCTTTGAAGACTAGCATGGTCTTAGGTTAGGAATTAAGTAGTCTTTTGTTATTATTGTCAGTGTGAAGAAAAGGTGGATTCATATCTGGGTCTTCAATTTGATTCCACTGATCAACCAGCCTGTTGCTGTGCCAGTACCATGCTGTTTTAATTACTATTGCTTTATAGTACAGTTTGAGATCAGGTATGGAGATTCCTCTGGAGCACCTTTTATGTACAAGATTGTTTAGCTATTCTGGGTTTTTTGTTTTTCCATATGAAGTTCAGAATTGAACTTTCAATGTCTTTAAAAAAATTGTGTAGGTATTCTGATAGGGATTGCATTGAATCTGTAGATTGCTTTTGGTAGGATGGCCATTTTTACTATGTTAATTTTCCTGATCCATGAGCAAGGAAGATCTTCCATCTTCTCAGGTCATTTTCAATCTCTTTCTTCAGAGTTTTGAAATTTTTTTCAAACAAGTCCTTCACTTGCTTAGTTAGAGTAACTCTAGATATTTTATATTGCTTGTGGCTAATGTGAAGGATGTGGTTTTCCTAATTTCTTCCTCTGCAAGCTTGTCATTTGTGTATAGGAAGGCTACGGACTAAGGCACCAGCCAAGGACAATACAGACAGTAAACTTTAAACCCCTACCCAGATCTAGCCAATGGTCAGAACATTCTCCACAGTTGAGTGGAGAGTGGGATATGACTTTCTCACGTACGCTGGTGCCTCACATTTGATCATGTCCCTGGAGGGGGAGACCTGGTGGCACTCAGAGGAAAGACAGCAGGTTGCCAAGAAGAGACTTGATACCCTATGAGCAATACAGGGGCAGGTAATCCCCCTCAGGAACAGTCATAGAGGAGGGGAATAATGGGAAAATGGGGGGGGGAGGGAAGAATGGGAGGATACAAGGGATAGGATAAACATTGAGATGTAACAAGAATAAATTAATAAAAAGTAATAAAAAAAGAAAAGGTGGATATATGGAAAGTACTTTAAAAATGACAGAAAGCCTTCATGGGCTTAGCCAAAGAGAGTTGGCATTTTCCTGAGCACCAGGGAAAGAATGTGGGTCAACCATTCCAGACACAGAAAATATGTACATCAAGTTGACTATGATTCCCTGGTCTCTCTCCTCTAGTACGTTTTTCAACTGTGAGATATTTAGAAATCATCCTTACATCCCATGATTGCTCTGAAAGCATTTCAAAACTTTTTTTTCCTCCCTCCATGGTCATGTAGAAGTATGAAGTCTCTGGAAAGTAAAAGCAAGAAATGTCAAGTAAGCTGAGCATCTCCAAAAATTGTGTCCACAAGTAAATGATTTTGACTTAGAAACAGCAATAACAACAGTGACTTCTCAGTAAGGGAAAATGCTGGGCTGGGTGATAGCTCCACTAACAAAACGCTTGCCTTGCAAGCATGAGAGTGCCCGAGTTCAGTCTCCCAGAACACGTGCTTAAAACACAGTAAGCAAACAAAGAGAGTAGGTGTGGTATCGTATGCTTATAAGCCTAGCACTGGGGAGCTAGAGACAGGGGGTCCCTGGGGTTCTTGGGGTTTCTGACCAGTCAGCACTGCCTACCTGGTGAGTTTCAAGTTCATTTTTAAGAGAGACATCATCTTAAAGAACAAGATGAGTGGCCCTTGAGGAACAGCAGCTGAGGGTATCTTCTGGCCTCCAAGTATCTTTCCACACACATGTACTTGCAATTTGCGTCTCTATGTGCACCTGCACACCTATGAACACACCAATTTAATTTGTGATTCCTATATATGTATAAGTGATATGATACATGAATTTATGACACCAAAATAAAAGTGAGACTGTCTGGTGAGACAAAGGAGGCTAATGGGAGGGGAGAGGGCTGAAAAAAGAAAGAGTGGGAGGGAAGGGCATATATATTAAATAAAATATATATGTATGTGAAAACTTAAAAATAAAAGCATAAACTAAAATTCTTGCTGTGTTCAATCAATCCAAGCACAGTCCAGAGGACATGAGGAGAGGATTTGGGCATCTGTTCCTATAAGCTGCTTTATAAATCACATCACATGACTGGGCTGAATCTACACAAACATCTGGTTCAACCTCACATCAGTTAAGTTCTCTCGTTTGGCTTGACTTATTTTTACTGGATTTGGCCTTCATCAGGGCTCATCTGTTCATCTTGCAGACATATCTGTGTGTCTTTTTTTTTAAATGATGCAGCCTAATTCAGGAGCTGGTTTATGAGAAACAGGCTGATAACCCAGGGCACTTTGGGACAGCTCTCTTTTCTGCTTATAGCTAAGGAATTTCATTTCAGTTGTGCTGGAGTCCTGCTTGAGACAATAGGGGGAGGATTTCCAAGAAGCTGTTATGTCTTGCTATTATTGTGGGAGTGAGGGTTTTCATTAAAGCAGATTAGTCAAGGAAAATATACAGCCAGAGACTCTAGGCCAAACAATTCGTTATTTTAGAGGTCTATTCATATCTGAAACCTTGCGTAAACTGAGATAGAAATCTGGTTTTTACGTGCTCTTTGCTTTATAGGCCGTATTCTTTTTTGAGGGGAAGGGCTCCCTTTTCAGGAAGGACCCATTCTTACAGTATCAACTAATGTCCAAGGCCTCTTAAGCTCTAGATTTGTTACATCTGCAAAGTTCATTCCTTCCGTGGCTCAAATATGAACTTCACGTAAGAAATGAGTGATTATTGCAAAGCAAAATGTCTTGTGTTCTCTTCTTCAGTCTGAGGCTACAACTTTTACAGAGATTTTTCTCTGGTGGTGGTGGCATGGGGAGACTATAAGAGAGGGTGAAGTTAGGGCTTTGGGTAAGGACCAAGTGGGGAGGAGATGGCAGGTTGGATTCGATGGCTGTTTTGCTGTCTCTGTGGACTTATCCTCCCCTAGGCCTGTCCTCCCCTGGGCTCTCATCCTCATTTGATGAAGTATTTTCCAAATCTGCAAGGCCCTTTTGCTTTCCTTTTTTAGTATGATAACTCAGGGAATTATTATACACCCACACAGTTCTCGGGGAATGGTATTCAAGCCTTGTTCATGGTTAAAAAATTCGTTCTTTCCCACAAGATAAGGCCAGTGATATTTTTCATCGCTTCTCTAGACACACACACACACACACACACACACACACACACACACACACCAGTCACAAAGAGCAGAGCTCACATAAATACATAGGAACGGGGTTGTGCTTGTTTATCACTTTATCTCAGTGTCTGGTTTGGGGTTAGCGAGGAACCATAAGACTTGTGCTCTTGGGGCACTGGCTCTGCACTCTGTGCCCTCAGCACTAAGTAAGGGAGCTTGTTGCATGCTCATGGCCACCCTGGGAAGAAGAGGTGGTGATTGTGATCGGTTTTAAAACTGAGCTTGTCATAAGCCATGCAGAAGGTGAGCAATCAATTCTTTTGTTTAGTATTAGCTCGTGGGCACCAGTGAGTTCACCAGGAGGTACAAACAGTGGCTGCCATGCCTTAGGACCTGAGATTGATCCCATGGCCCACAAGGAGAAGGAGAGAAACCATTCGGCCCCTGTGGCATGTATATCCATACACACAAATAAAGAAATGTTTAAGGAGAAAAAATTAAAAGAATTGATTTACTACTGGGTATGGTAGCATTTATCTGTAATCCAAGCACTGGTGAAGATGAAGTCAGAGATGCATTCTAGGTCAACCTGGGTCTTGGAGGAATGCCCTGTCTTCAAAAGCATAAATAAAAAGACTGAAATTGTGTTTAATTTTTAAAGATCAAACCATGAAACACCCCTTTAGAAACTGTATTTAATGTACTTTGTGTGTGTGTGTGTGTGTGCGTGTGTGTGTGTGTGCATGTGCACGAGTGTGTGCGTTTATGTGCCTGCTGGAGTGCTCATGCCACAGAGCATGTGCAGAGGTCAGAGGTTGACTTTCAGCAGTTTCTTTTTCACTTTTCTACCTTCTGTGTGTTCCTGGGATCAACAGAAGTTGACAGGCTTTTTGTGGCAAGTGCTGGTACCACTGTGCGGTCTTGCAAGCCTCACTCACTTCATTGTAGATCTGCAAGATCTGATTTGAGATATTGAAGTTGCTCTGGTAAATTCAGGTAGTTTTGATGGAGACTTTCATGTTTCAATGTGATTTTTATCCATAAGCGCCTATACTTCTGTTGTATTTGGGAGGCATGTCTTTTCTAGGATCTGATAGAATTACTAGTTAAAAAAAAACCCTAAAAAACCAAATCACAATTTTTCCAACTCTATTGATTAGGGTGGCTTGAATGGGAATGACTCTCACAGGTTCTATGTTTGAATAATTAGTCCCAGTTTTGGGGAGGTTGTTGCCTGGACAACTTATTGAAATATTACCTTGAACACAAGGAAAAACATGGCTGGAGATACAGCTCAAGGGTACCATACTTTTCTAACATGTGTGAGGCTCTTGGTTCAATTCCTAGTGCCCCAACCCCACCCACAAATAAAGAAATTCAATGGAAGATGGCTATTACAGAGTAGAAGCTTTGGTGTCCATTTTCTGTTTCACTAATGTTTAATTTTTTTTTCTGTAGATATGAGGAGAGTTCTTGTTTTTTTCAATATGAGAAAGCAAATTTAAAAATGGAGGCTCAAAGTTAAGTTGCTGGGTAAAAATATGTCACTCTGCTGTGGCATACAGTGCATCACATGCCAGGGAACAGTTCATATAGTATCAGGGTTTTAGCTTGTTTGAGAATAGATATGGCCTAGAGAACCTTTGATCGTTTCAGCAAAGACAGATCCTTTAGCATCTGGATCCAGACTGCCTGCCGGAAGCTTCTGCTGTACCTTTGGGTCCTAGCCTCACGAAGGACCCCAGGAGCCAGTATATACTTTTTCTCCCTGTCCACATATTCCAAATGATGACTATTCCTTCACTGAAATTAATGTGTGCTTTGACATCTGTTTTCAATATGTTCTTATTTTTTTTCCAATCTGTTGTACATACTCTGTAGATCTTGAGTTTGACCTGAGGCGACACCATTTACCCCAAATAGGCCTGCTGTGCAATGCCCCCCTTTTTAAAAGGGTGGATAGTCTTTCTTCAGACCTTATGAACTTTATTCAAATATATCTTCATAATGAGTTTGTTTTATGTGAGTCTGTTTTGTCTTTATTGTAATTATACTTACTATTTGTGATAAATGACATAAAAGTCCTGAATGTGCTCTTCTGAGGCACACACTCTGCCTCATCTCTCTTCCATCATTCCTCATGCAGATGCAGAGTTGTTTTGCTGGAAAAACATCTGATGTTTTTAATATTTATATACTTTTTATTTTACTTTTAGATATTTAAAAAATATTCCTTCTGGGAGGTATTTTTAATTACTTCCTCAAATACTTGTCAGGTGTGTTTCCTCAATGTATTTTATAATTAAAATACATGTGTATGCAGAACTTGGATGTCATTCTGCCCTTCGAGAAAGGTTGTAAGATAAGAAAAGAAGCTCTTAGACATTCTTTTAGTCAGAGGCATCAGCTCTATATCCCCGTATAGCTTTCCACATCTTTGTGTTTAACTTTGTATAGTATATCTCTCTGTCTCTCTGTCTCTGTCTGTCTCTCCCTCCCATCTTTATTTATCTATTGCCTGTCTACCAATTATCTCCTGCTCTATTATCGATCAATCTTTCTATTTACTTAAGACATGCATGTCTATCTACTTACATTTTATATATACATATGTATATACCTAAATACATCTAGGCACCTCTGCATGACATATACTTATGTGTGGTATACATTTATACACCACATAAACATACATACATACTCTGTGGACATCTCTTCATCAAGAAATACCTTCGGGTTTTCATTTTGCTGAGAAAGGAAAACAATATTTTGAGAGAGACATTTTCACTTCTGTCTTAGTTGCTTTCTGTGGCCCAGACTAGTCTGTAGAGGAAGGAGGCTGTTTGGCTTACAGGTTGTAGTCTAGCACCAAGGAAAGCCAAGGCAGAAGCACAGAGGCAGGACTTGAAGCAGAGACAATGGGAGAGTGCTGCTTACTTGTTTGGTGTTATGGCTTGCAAAGTTTGCTTTTTTTTTTTTTTTTAATTTTATAAAACACAGAACTATCTGCCCAAGAATGAACCTGGGACTTCCTACATTAATCATCAGGAAAGAAAATTTCCCCAGAGGCTCTCCCATAAGTTGGTTTGATGGAGGCATTTTCTCAAGTGAGGGTTCTCTCTTCCAAGTCACTCTAATTGTGTCAATTAAACAGAAAACAGAGCACTAACCTGCACAACCTCTATACTTTCTCTTCTTTTCAATTATTTTATTTTATTTTTGATTTTGTGTGGTTTCTTTGCTCTGAAACCTCCTATAGATTGTGTATTGTTTTATTCTGTGGTGTGTGTGTGTGTGTGTGTGTGTGTGTGTGTGTGTGTGTGTGTGTGTACATGTGCATACACATGCATATACGCATGTGATCTTGTGTATGTACTTTGTAATATGTATGTGTTCACATACATGGGGTATGTAGAGGCCAGAGATTGACATCAGATGTATCCCCAAGCATTTTTCTTCTTGTTTTTTTTTTTTCAGACAGGATCTCATCACTAAATTTGGAGCTTATATGTTGACTAGCCTGGCTGGCCCATGGGCTCCAAGGCTCCTCCTGTCTCTGCCTCCTTTTCTACAATTCTGGGGTTACACATGTGTGTGAATATATCTGGGTTTGTGTGATATCTAGAGAGCTCTCTGAATTCCTGCCCTCCTGATCACACAGCAGGTATTTATCCAGGTAGACATCTCCTCAACCCCATTTTTAGTCCATTGTAAACAACTTCTCTGCACATAGAAAAATCATTTTCTGGAGTTACTGCATGCCCGCATTCACTGTGCAGTGATGCATCTTTGTTTGTTGGAAGCCTGTACAATGTATTAAGTGGTATAGTTTTATCTTATCCTTAGGTAGTAAGAGGAGAGCTCAGGAGATTCACATTAGATTATTTCAGTGCATTTTTAAACTTCTGATATGGTGTGATAAAGTGCTCATGCAGGTGTAATCATTAATGTGCTAGGCTACTACAACCCTTTCTCTTCTAATTTCATTTGAACACGTTATCTGGAGAGATGATACTTCTCAGAATAAAATGCCTGGTCTGTAGTAACGTGAGTATGTTTTTTCTAAGAATGGGTACTTCAAGAGCAATGCAGAGAGGGACTGATGAGAAGGTAACTCACCTCTGGCTTCCACAACAGCATGGCCATACACTTCAGAGATTGAGTTTAATGTTGGGATGGGCAGCCACCTAAGAAAGAGGCAGAAGGGCTCTAAGTAGAGTGCTTTTGAGTGCATTTACGTGGGCGACCCATGGTCTCATGCATTGACCTTTAGCACAGCCCTATTGCTGTGGATATTGATATTGGTGTTTTAATGATGATGATGAAGAAGAAGATGAAGAAGGAGGAGGAGGAGGAGGAGGAGGAGGAGGAGCAGGAGGAGGAGGAGAAGAAGAAGAAGAAGAAGAAGAAGAAGAAGAAGAGAAGAAGAAGAAGAAGAAGAAGAAGAAGAAGAAGAAGAAGAAGAAGAAGAAGAAGAAGAAGAATTTGGGTTTTGAGACAACGTGTCATGGGAGTTGAGGCTGTCATGAGCCACTGAGCGACTGCGCAGCTGTGCAGGTCGGTACTAAGCACAGCAATCTTCTTTCTTTATCTTACCAAATGATGCAAGTGCAGGGATGACCCTCCATAGCCAGCTAAAGGTCATGTCTGTTGATTTCAGAACAATGAGTCCAATATTCTCTATGTTTGGGTTGAGGCTGAAAGTCTTCTGCAGTTTCAGAGATAAGACATTTATAGCTCAGCATTTTAAAGGATTTTGAGTATTGAACAAGGAATAAACATGAATATAGCATTTATATTGAAGGCATAATTAATTGGTTCTGAAATGCATTTAAATCATGTGAGATACATGCCAGCATGTGGAAACTTAATATGTTGTTGGCATTATTCATCCATTTAATCACTCATTTATTTTGAAGGAGTAGGAATATTCAGTTTAAGGTTATTAACTCCAGGGCCAGACATATGGGGGACAGGTAAACTGGTCTGCTACCAAGCCTGACAACCCGAATTCCATCCCTGGGATCCACTTGGAAGGAAAGACTTGACTTCTGTAACTTGTTCTCTCCTCTCCATATGTGCACTGTGATACCTCGCACACACCAATAAGCACTAATCAATTTTGAATTATTATTAACTCTGGATTTTAACATAAATATTGGGTCAAGTATGCTGCCTAATTTCGTTGGTTTGGGGATTATTGACAGTCTCTTGATTCTCCTCTCTATTTGCTATTTCCAAGTTAGGAACACTACCTATTTTTTAAAAAATATCTGCAATAATTAAAAACATAGTAAAAAATTAGCCTTCTCGATTGAATTTGACTCATAGTGGATACATACATGAACTCTACTATTATTTTTGAATCCCTTAATTATTTCTTGGAAAATCCACTCTGTGTGCAGTGCAGCGGTGTAACTCTATTTTCTAGCAGTAACTACGTGAGCAGGGCAAGTCTCTTTGACACATAGACTGACCCTAAAGGGAGATATAGTGAGACTGGATGGGCTCTTAGATTTACCACCTTTGCAGCTCACTATACACATCTACCCAATGGATGTTATATGTTCTAAACACAGAGTAGATGTATTAATAAGGGACAGAGGAGATGGGCTGAATTGAGACACCTTTATGGTCCTGGTGGCAGAGAAGCTAGGGTTTCTCTGGATGTAACTTCACTCCCATGTTATATCTACTTTATTAATTTGTTTATCTATTATTATTTTTTTTGCATGGCCTTGGAAACAGCTCAGAAACCATCAGGCGCTGACAGCCAAAGGTGCTAAGAGGAATTCAGTTCCACAGTTGTCTTCAGGAACAGGGGTTTATAGCCATTAATATCCAGGGCATTGAAACTATATTGACAAGTCAATGAAGCAGGCGACAGGTCATCTGTCACCCAGGATGTCATGGTGTCTGTTTTTTTTTTTTTTTTTTTTTTTTTGTTTCTGCTTTCATCATTGCTTTGGCCTTGTCTCTTCTATATGTTGCAGCAGGTGTTCATCATATGAGATATTCAGATTGACCTTTCACTCCATAGTTTCTGGTGACAATAATGTATGTACTTTTCTTTTAAGAGTGCTATTCCATGGATGCTTCACTGATCTGTCAATATATTTTCAATACCCTGGATCATAATGGCTATAAACCTATGGTTCTGAAGACAACCGTGGGGCCGAATTCCTCTTAGCACCTTTAGCTGACAGTATCTGATGGTTTCTGAGCTGTTTCCAAGGCCACAGCCAATTGGAGAGTGGTCACTTCTTTTCCAATGACATCTTGCTGTGTCTTGACCATAAGGGTCATATTCATACACATTCCAAGCTATGACTAATCTATATTTAATGTTTAGAAAATGGAAAACTGTTTGAAGGTTAAAGTTGATTATTGGGGAATAAAGACCCCCCCCTATTCAGTTGGTTTGTTTGAGAGAAATACAATCCTGATTTTACTTGAATACAGTTACTTACACAGGAAATTATATTTTTCAGGGAAATAGAAAAGTAAGTTTTGTCATTTATTTTTTTTGTTCATGTTCACAATGGAAGATAGATTAAGTTCCATAATACAAATAAATAAAAACTGTGTTTAGTGGCTTGTCATCTTGAACAATGACCTGGTAAATGTAGAATTAAACTTTAATGTGTTTTTGAAATATGAGAAGAGAATAGCCATACAAAGAGTTCTATTATGAGTCTAGGAAGCATTAACCATTTTAGAAGAATATTAATAATTTAAAGATAAGAACAGGTACAATGAGAAATCATTGCAAATACTTTGCAACAAACATCTAGGAAAATAAGTTATCAATGTTCAAGTGGGCTGTCATGGATGGCTCTCAGTTTTATTCAAAAGAACGTCTGGCTGTGTAGAGCCTGCGGAGGCTATTTTAAAAGATGCAAGCATTTGCAGAATACAAACTTTTATGCTTGTGGTGCTAATGACTGTCATTTAGAAAGAAGAAAGGTCTGCACATTCCCTGCTTCCTCCTCTGATCTTCTTTCCAACGTGGCCATTGAGTGTGTTTATTTTCCCAAACAAACTTGCAGCAGAGCAAGAACACCCAACTACTTCATACAAATAACCACCGTGTCTTCCTTGCCCCTTAAACCACATGTACATCCTTTATCCCTGCTCTTGCTTGGAGTGAGCATGGAGGATAAGCCCTCTGTCCTTGTCCCCATAAACTGATTATGTGAATACGTTCGGACAAGTACGATATAGACTCAACGTTCATCTCACAAGAGAAATCTAGTTTATCTTCCTTTGTGGTAAAATGGACTGTGTTTCTGGAATTTGAAACAGAATTGACTAAAAACCCTGATTTCTAAAGACACCAGACAGAACCCCGCATTTCAAAAGTAAATGTAAAATCTCCTCAAAATATTCCTTTACTCTATAGACCCATATATTAACTTGATTTTTCTAATTTTAAGCAGTTAGCAGGATAATCTTCTGTTGTTATCATATTGTTGATATGTCATCCTTTTAGGTATTTTTCAACTTTATCTGCATATTTTTTGGGGTAAGGTGAGCTATTTTCACTCATGCGTATTGTGTTTAACATATGCAAAGTTCAGGTCAGGATACTTGGTCTATCCATTCCCTCAGACTTTTGCCATTTTTTTTTTTTTCCACGCTGGGACCCACTGAAAAACCTTTGCACTCGCTGTTTTTGAAACACAATTAATTGCATGCTGCCAAAATACTCTTAGTATGCTCCAAGGACTATGAAATGTTCATTTTCCTATTCATTTGTAGCCCTGTACCTACTAAACATCTTTCTTCTCCTCTCATTTTCTCACCCTTTCTAGCCTCTGGCAACCACTGGTCTATAAGATAAACTTAAAAAAAAAAAAAGCTTATCCTGATAAGTCTTCCTTTTGGAAAGTTATAGCATTTTTCTGGACTCTTAAAACTTTCATATTTTTCTTACACAAAAATGATAGCTCTCTGTCACAACCACTTTCATCCAGGTTGGAGACGTTAATATCATTAAGACTTTTCTTTATGACATAAACAACCAGAAAACCTGCAAAATAACACCACAATTCAGCTGTAATGAGATATTGGGCAGGAGATGATTTGATTAGAGGAGGCTGAATTGGGGCAGGATACTGAGGAAGAGAGAAAATATTCAACAATATTGTTTTTGCATAACTATGTTGAAATGTCACGACGTCATATACAGCCAGATACTGGAAATGTGTAAGTTCAGTACCTCTGAGACTGATCTTAAATGAAGGGTGTTTTAGTCTCACCTAGCCAGGGTGCAGAGACCTCAAGGAAGTCTTGGTTATATACCAAGGTGATAGGAGGCTCTCTCCTCAGACACAAGACTTCTATTGTTATTACTCTTAGTTTGTCCCAATGCATCTTGCCAACAGGCCAAAACAAATGATGAAGACATGCCTTAGACACCCAGTGCCAGGAGAAAGCACAGCACTCTTTAGAAGGAGACAAGCCGTGAGCGCAGAAACCACAAACTTCTCCACTCCTATTATCTAAGACAGTTCCATGGATGCACAGAAAATCAGGGAAAGGTGCCCGCTAATCATGAGAGAAATTAACCAGTAGAGTAGACAGTCCTGGAGGGAGACAGAGAAAGCAGCTCTCAACACTAGGTATCAATATTTAAGGAAAAGCATGGACAAGATGAGAAGAGGAATAAAAAAATCAGTAGAAATTGCAGTAGAATCCCTGGGGAAGAAAAATGCAATATTTAAAATGAAAAACTCACTTGGTGGCCTTAAGTTGGGGAATTCATCACCTCAGCAAGAATTATGTGGAAGGAAGCAAAATACATAGCACTAGAGTAACCCAATGAGAGGAGGAGAATCATAATCCTAAAAGAATTGATGAAGTTATTTTTAAACGTTATATAAATAATTAAGTTCAACAAACCCTAGCTATAAGATCGGAGAAAGGCAAAAGCACATTATAATCAAATTAATGGAAATAGTAGCTAGGAAAACAGAATTTGATGGCAGCCAGTGGAAAAAAACCCCCAGACATTCTGTACAAGAGAGAGTGTGGAGAGATGGTTGTGAATGTGTCATCACAGTGGCTCCAGCCAGAAAACAGCACAACAATATCATTAACAAATTGGGGGAGAGCCAACCTGCAGCTAGTTTCTATTTTGGTGAAACTAGCTTTTCAAAGAAAAATTTAAAAGAAAACCTTTTCAGACAAACAAAGATGGAGGAAATCTACTCTTAGCAGTTATACATTAAAATATGTGCTAGACATACTTTGGTTGAACGCAAACAGTACTGGGTGTAGATTTACACTCCCATGCAATCAAAAGGGTTGATAATGACAAATATTTAAGAGTATTTTCCTTTCTTGCTTTATTGCTCTATACATTTTTCGTATAAGTAGGAATACTAGGAATAGTTTTGGGACCTGGATTTAGAGTTCCTAAACATGGCTTCAACATTAGTATGCTCTGTTATGTGAAGGACGCTTTTAAAAGAATGAGTACATGAAGATTTGTCAAAACTCAAAATATTTCACGTACAACTTATATTAGACTATGGATGGGTGCATCACTTAAAACAAATGAAGGTGGGAAATGGGTGCACGGAGAGGTGCTGTGCATCGTTAGTCAGCAGGAGAGTGTGGTGAAACAATGCAAGGTTGTGCTTCTCCCGGATGTACTACTGGATTGCTCTCTCCCTCTTCCTCTCTATTTCCTCCTTTCCCTTCCTCTCACTCTCTATCACCCTCTCCTCCTTCTGGGGCCGAACAACCTCAAGGTCCACCTCCTGGCTTTGGTAAGCTAGAGACCCAGGACAGTGTATGTAAGACTGAAGTTCAGGTCATATAACTGCAGGCCTACAACAAAGAATGGTACAGATCTGCTTCTAAATCGTGACAGAATGTTCTGGTTTGAAGGGAATCTGGCAGAAGCCACTCTTCCATTTATTCTCAGTAAACCAATCTTGTAGAGCCCGCTCACATTAAAAGGGAAAGCCCACTTTACTTATTCTGTTGACCAATATTTATTTTGCCCAGAGGTACCCTCACAGAGCATCCAAAATGTATGGCCAAACAGCCAACCTTTTGTGTTAATCAGGTCAATACCAGCATAGGGGTGTCTGCCCAACTTAATCTGTTTAAGGGGGTATCTACACACATATGATCATGCTAATATTTATCGAACTGTACACTGAAATGAAAGTCATCTCTGTTGTGTGATAAATTAAAAAAGACTTAAAGACAATACTGCCTTATGCACAGCTCATGTGAAAATAAAATTTATCAAATTCAGAGTACAGCATCTGAAAGGAGCTAAACTGAAAGCTACTGTCATAGACTTTCAGTATTTAAAGGCATGCTATGATCAGTTATGACTGCAACTGAACACTCTATGAATAACCAGTAAAACATGAGCTCAGAGAGCATGCTAGTGTGCGAATGAGTGCTTTAAAGGTCCACAAGAAAACTAATGGAAGAATAGGATGGTTAGATACAAAAGGTGGGACTGGGAAGAGGGCTCAGAAATAAAAACACTTAGCCTGCGAGTCTTAAAACCTAAGTTTCATCTCCAAGTCCCACAGTAGAAGGAGAAAACTCACTTCCGCAAGTTGCTCTCTGTCTCTCATATACATTGTATGGCACCTGTGTATGCTGGCAAGTACACACACACACACACACACACACACACACACACACACACACACACACAAACTGAGGATGAGGATGAATAAAATTCTCAAATCTTTTAAAAGTTAGGAAATCAAGGATGGACAATAATTTTAATAGCAGGATGCTAAACCATAACAAGACCATGTTAATGATTACATGGGATCCTCCTTGTGTGTGTGTGTGTGTGTGTGTGTGTGTGTGTGCGCAAAATTGACACAAGGTAAGACTTATTTGAGAAGAGGGAAGCACATTTGATAAAATACCTCCATAAGATTTGTGCATGCCTTTAATCCCAGCATTTAGGAGGCAGAGGCAGGCAGATCTCTGTGAGGTCGAGGCCAGCCTGGTCAAGAAAGCAAGTTTCAGGACAGCAGGACTATTGTACAGAGAAAGCAAGTATTGGAAAAAAACCCAACTTGCTTTCCGCAAGTCAATGTGAAATTTTCTGAAATTAGTGATTGATGTGATAGGGAACAAAGCCCTGTGGGGCTCCTCCAGGCAGGTGGTCCTGAGGTGTATAGGGAACCCAGCTGAGTAAACCATAGGAGCAGGCCAGCACACAGAGTTCCTCCACAGCTCCAGCCCCAGCTTCCTGCCCTGACTGAGCTCCTGCCTTGACTTTCCCCAGTGATGGACTGTTACCTTGAAGAGTGAGCTGAAGTAAATTCCGTATACCCAAGTCACTTTTGATCACTGGGTTTTGTCACAGCAATGGGAACCCTAATTAAGAAACGTGGAATGTAAATGAACTAAGTCCTCCAGTTGAAGGACAGATACTGTTAGAGCAGACAAAACGAACACACAAACAGAAATCACAAGAATTCCATTTCAAACATAAGGATGCAAACAGTTTAAAAGCGAAATGGTTGGATTCTATAGAATTTTTGTGTATTAATAAAACAAAAAGATCTACTCAAAATAATAATAAAACAAAATAAATCAGAAAAATATTTCAAGATGAGTAATGTAATGAATGAGCAATGCAATGAGTAATGACAAAAGAAAAATTTATTAGAAAACATATGACAAATGTAAACAAGCATGTAGCCATACTAGAACCTGTGAACGTGTGAAGTAAACACAGAAAACTGAGAGGAAAGTTTAAATGAAACCATAATCGTTGAAATCTCTGATTTCAACATTCCTATCCAATAAGTGAGTTCTGAGTTGACAGAAAAATCCATAAGCCAGTAGAAAACTTACAACAACCCCAGCAATATGACCTCAGCAAAATTTATAGGGGAGTTCACTGACAGCAGAAGACACATTCTTTGCAAGTGACATGGGACATGTAAAAAATTAGACTCCGTTGAAGGAAGTAAAAGAAAATTCAATAAATTTATAAGAATATAAATCATACCATCAAACTAAGTGTGTGATCTATCCACAAAATTAAATTAGAAATGAAAAAAACAATAAGGCTATCTTGGAAAATCACAAAGTATTTGGGAAATTACAACAAAATTCTTCTAAATAAACTAGGGGTTGAAAACAATAATTTAAGAAGTGTTTTCAACTGAATAGAAATTAAGCACAATATAGCAAAGTAACTATGTTAAACTTAAATCAGTGTGTCTGCGGAAACCTGTAGTGGGTATGTGTGAAAACACACTTGCCTGCAAACACATTGCAAGTTTTTATTGATCTGTTCATTGGGAAAGGTGCTTGCTTGCACTTCTGCCTGACACTCTGCCTGACAAGAGCTTGCAAGACTTCTGACCTCCACCTGTAATCACACACGCACATGGGCACACACATATGCACACATGCATGCATGCTTTGCACACACACTAAAACTTAAAAGAAAAAAGTTTTGCTTTATGTCACGTTTTCAACCATTAACAGAGAAACATGACTATTCAATCACTGTGGAAAATCTTGAGATAGAGAGCATTTCCCGAGTACTGCTTTTGAAGGGCTGTATACAAGAGGACTCACGATGCACTGGGGGATAGTGAAAGTGTTTTAATGGAGACAGCAAACATTACGCCAGGTCTTGATGGTGGTGGTTGGATTATAACTGGTCTCTCTATTGTCTTCTGCCTTGACACAACACCAGGTGTCTCTGCCCTGACAGGAAGCCCAAAGAACATTCTTGATGGCAACTAGGAGTGTGAACCACAGGCAAGGACTTGTTATCACGATGGCGGAGAAGTTCTGCAGGCATGCATCCACTTGGCTTCTTTCACTAGACATTGTTTCAAATGTTTTCATTTTAATTTTTAAGAATTTCATATCAGTTCACTGTATTATAATGCTTCCTTCAGAGGAAGATTTCAAAATATATTAAGTTTATCAGGTAATGAAAATAAATATAGATTGAGACAAGCATTGGTGAGGACATGTGAGTTTAGCTAACTGTTTTATTATCAATCAGAAAAAAGAGAATAAAAAATGCTAACACTTTGATGAGACATTGAAGAATATTTACTTTAAATAACTCATACTTCCAAGAAACATTTGAGAGTATATCTGTGATAGAAATGCTTTCCATATCCACTCCATAGCATGAGCACTATACACCCACATTCTCTCTCTCTCTCTCTCTCCTCTCTCTCTCTCCTCTCTCTCTCGCTCTCTCTCTCTCTCTCTCTCTCTCTCTCTCTCTCACACACACACACACACACACACACCACACACACACTCATCACAAACACCAATTTTAAGGCTGTGCATACAGTACATTAAAAAATATAACAGCAATCTACTACCACCTAATCATATTTTATGATATGGAATTTTGATAATGACGTTTCATAGGCAACACGTGGCAGTGTCTGGCTACTTAAGTTGAAGTTGATTGAAACTAAATAACCAGATTTGAAGAGTTAAGTATTTGCCTATGGTTAATGTGGCTCCTGCATCATTAGGCCATGCCTGTCATATCTGCACTCTTATTTTGGAGGAATTGGTGGGCCCTGTGCCAGCTGCTTAGCAACGTTCTAGTAGCATATCATTACAACTAAAATCTCTTATTCTCAAACAGTTATTCCTGTTTGAGCATTAAAATCTGCTAAATTTGCAAAGGCTACTCTTGTAAATATTTGAAATGGGAATGAGCATATCATTTAAAATCTTCTATGAATGATACAATTGAGGGATTTGAAAACCCTGGGGTTTTGTGGTTATAAAGTGAAATTTTTCACATTAATTCATCAATTCTTGCTTTCAAAAGCTCATAACAACAGGCTAGTGAGGGGAACTAATATCACCATAAAATTCAACAGTTTCACCTTATCAGCTTATCAACAAAAAAGCTTTCGATTTTCTCATATTTTAAGCATTTTTGCAATTATTAAAGTAAGTGAATGTTTTCAGAATTTCAATTTTTATGGAAAGGTTTTGTGGTAGCAAGAAAACCAAGGAATATTAGAGCCAAAAGTGTGCAAAAATTCCTTCAGAGTATAATAGGTTTTCATTCATAAACAGAACTATGTTCACCATCTGCTGGGCATGAAAGATGGGACAAAGTATGAAATGGCTGACTTTGGGGGGGGGAGGAATTCTTTTTGCCATTGCTTTGTCATTTATTTTTAAATGTTGTCTCCTTGTGGTTTTGTTTTGTGGATGGAACACTGGGCAGCATGCACACACACTAGAACATCTTCTTTCCCAGAGCTTCATGGGGAGCCCTGAAGAACAACTCTTCTGCCTCTTACCCACACCTCTGAATCTAGTCCATGACAGAGTCCCATCTTTTTTTGATCACTTATTCAAGATTGAAACAAACAAACAATGTCTTTATGGAATAACTTAACTGAAACGTATAAATCAAGCCGTTTTTATCTGGGGGTTGCACATCAGGCAATTTGTGCTTAATGCCGTGTCTCTAGCGTGGGTTAACATAGGTATGAAGGTTGTATGCAGCTGTGTCTTATTCTCTGAGTTTCCTATGTAATGACCAAATACACACTGGGAGGAGACTAGAAACCCTCATTACTGTGATGATGTGTTAGCATGGCTTAGCAGTTAACTAGCTATGACCTAGCTTCAACTGACAAACTTTGTAGGGAGTTCACACTACCAGCAATCATGGATTTTAATCAAAAGAATCTGGCTGATAATTTGAATAAGATTGCTTTCATCAATACCTCAGAGTTAGCTGAGTTTGTGTTTGATATGGTATAGATTTGAGCTGAGGTGTGAATAGATTAAGATATTGATTTTGCATCTTTTGCTGTGGTCCAGCATCTGCCATTATGCCTTTCATGTAACAGCTACTGAATAAATGCTGAGTTGGTAAAGAAATTAATGGAAAACTTGAAATTGGGTTTTGGTTATAGAAAATACACTCAATCCCAACATGGCCCTCATAGCAATTATAACAGAATGCCACCTGAGACTGTTAATGTGCTGCCAATGAGGACTGAAAAAAAACCACCTGTTCTATTTCTGGAGAGATTTTAGCATGTAGATAAACAAACAACAACAATCACCTGAATATTCTTTATTTCCATTTTAAGTTAAATACTCTTTGACTGTTTTTAAAAAGTTATCTTTTAAAGTGACAGCATAAATTAACACTGTAGCAGTGATTATTTTTCTTTTCTTTTTTAATTTATTATAATTATTCAGATTATGTCTTGTTATCGCCTCACATGTATCTTCCCATTCCCACCCTCCCTCCCTCTTCTGCCCTCTTCCCCTCCCCTAGACCTCTGACAGAAGGGGACCCCGCCTCCCCCACCATATGACTGCAGCCTATCAGGTCTCATCTGGATAGCCTGCTTCCCTTTCCTCTGTGTGTCCAGTGGGCCTCCCCACCAAGGGGAACATTCCTCCATTGCTAGTGGGAGTGCAAACTTGTACAGCCACTTTGGAAATCAATCTGGTGCTTTCTCAGAAAATTTGGAATAGCTTTACCTCAAGACTCAACTATGCCACTCCTGAGCAAATACTTGAAAGATGCTCCACCATACAACATGCTCAACTATGTTCAATGCAGCTTTACTTGTAATAGCCAGAATCTGGAAACAACCCCGATGCCTCTCAACTGAAGAATGGATAAAGAAACTGTGGTACATTTATACAATGGCATATTACCCTGCTGTTAAGAACAAGAAAATATTGAAATTCGAAGGCAAATGGATGAAACTAGAAAAGACCTTCCTGAGTGAGAGAACCGTGACTTTTATCTGTAGATAATAGAACAAGTTCCTCTGGGAGGTAATCAAAATCCAATAGATTAATTTTTCTCACTCTGAGTCTTCTGAGGACAGAAATGGTAAGAGAAAACGGGGGGATATGTTTTTAGAAGTACAAAAGAGACACACTAGAATGATCTCAGTAGACATCCCAGGTTCCAGGGTAGATAGAGACTGTGGGTGTGGTATGTTGGTAACATTTACTGGTACTGGACAGGTGTACCAGAACGATTTGAAAATGTCTGATCTTATTGCTTCGCAGCCTTTTGCTAAGATCAAGTGTAGTATCTGTTATTATCAGTTTAATATCTGATATGTCTTCTATCCAAGGACAACATGATAAATGGAGTTTGAAAGTAGGAGTTGGAGTAGGAGCTTGCTCTCTCCATGCACACATCGACCTGGTATTGCAGTGCCTCCAGAACAGTGAACCCCCTCGGGGAACACAGTAGTTTGAAAATAAGCCCTTACTTTTAAAGCTTATTGCAAAGTCCCATAAAGACTTGCTAGAAAAAAAAGTCTGACCTGAAAAGAGACTTTCAATAGAAGGAGAGAGAAGAGCCAAGAAAGGGCAAACACAGCAATGCACAAATAACCTGACTGGGACAATCTGTTATATGGCTGTCTGTGGTCCCTATACTTACAACTCTCTTAATGCACACTGAGTTCATTGACATTTGTAATGGTTCTACATGGTGATTTGATTCTGAGCTAAGTAAATGCATTTCAAAGATCCCAATGAAAATAAATCCAAGACCATGGCCAGCAATGGACAAGGAAAACAAAGACCTTCTGGGACCACCATGTCTGTTCTCTAAACTTGTAAGTGGGCTGCTCCTTTGCTTCTGTTGCTCATTGGAGCTTCTGGGGTGGGTAGGGTTTGCTGTCTATATTCTATGTTAATACATCCCTGAAAACCAAAGAGGGGTTATGGCTTCTCCTCCCCCCCCATGTCTCCCTGCATCCCTTTACCTCCCCACCCCTCCCTTCTTCCCATCATCCCTCTTTATTTCAGTTAGCACACAATTTTATCAAAAAATAAAAATAAAAAGACATTTGATTTCTTTGACTTAAAATTAAGCTCAGATGGCTGGAATGTTCTCCTATGTCTAATTATCCCAGTATGCTGAAGAATTATTTTATTTTATCATTTTATTTAGTAAAAAGGAGAAAGAATGTGTATTGAATAACCTCTGTAAAAGTGTCTGGCTAAAACAACGTCATGTTAGTGGCATGGAATTATTTTGTACTTCATGGGTTTATACATTATTATTTTTTTCTGTTAGTAGTATTTCTTTTATTAATTTATTCTTGTTACATCTCAATGGTTATCCCATCCCTTGTATCCTCCCATTCTTCCCTCTCTCCCATTTTCCCCTTATTCCCCTCCCCTATGATTGTTCCTGAGGGGGATTACCTCCCCCTGTATATGCTCATAGGGTATCAATCTCTTCTTGGTAACCTGCTGTCCTTCTTCTGGTTGCCAACAGGTCTCCCACTCCAGGGGACATGGCCAAATATGAGGCATCCAAGTATGTGAGAAAGTCATATCCCACTCTCCACTCAAGTGTGGAGACTCTTCTGACCAATGGCTAGATCTGGGTAGGGGTTTGAAGTTTACCGCCTGTATTGTCCTTGGCTGGTGCCTTAGTTTGAGTGGGATCCCTGGGCCCAAATCTGCCTATCATAATGTTCTACCTATAGGTTTATAGGACCCTATGGATCCTTCTTCTTTACTATTCTCCCATGCTTCTCTCATCTAGAATCCCAATAGGATGTCCTTCCCTCTGTCCCAGTTTCCTTGTAAGTGAATGCTTTCGTGGGACATGCCCCTTGGGCTAGTATGCAGATATAAGTGAGTATATACCATTTGAGTCTTTCTGCTTCTGGGTTAACTCACTCATTATGATCATTTCTAGCTCAATCCATTTATCCACAAAATTTGGGAATTCCTTGTTTTTAATAGCTGAGTAATATTCCATAGTGTATATGTACCATAGTTTCTTTATCCACTCTTCTAATGAGGGACACTTAGGCTGTTTCCATGTTCTGGCTATTATGAATAAGGCTGCTATGAACATGGTTGAGCAAATTTTCTTGTTGTGTGCTGGAGCATCTTCTGGGTCTATTCCAAGGAGTGGAATAGCTGGGTCTTGAGGAAGCCCTATTCCCATTTTTCTGAGATAACACCAGATAGATTTCCAAAGTGGCTGTACTAGTTTGCATTCCTACCAGCAATGAAGGAGTGTTTCTCTCTCCCCACATCCTCACCAGCATGTGGTGTTGCTTGAATTTTTGATCTTAGTCATTCTGATGGGTGTAAGATGGAATCTCTGAGTTGTTTTGATTTGCATTTCTCTGATGACTAAGGAGGTTGAGCATTTCTTTAAGTGTTTTCTCAAGCCATTGATATTCCTCTGTTGAGAATCTCTGTTTAGTTCCAAGCCCCATATTCTCAATTGGGTTATTTGGTTTGGTGGTGTTTATTTCTTGAGTTCTTTATATATTTTGGATATTAGACCCTTTGTCAGATGTAGTGGTTGGTGAAGATCTTTTCCCAGTCTGTAGGCTGTCGCTTTGTTCTCTTAACAGTGTCTCCTGCCTTACAGAAGCTTCTCAGCCTCATGAGGTCCCATTTATTAATGGTTGACATTAAGGCCTGGGCCGTTGGTGTTCCGTTCAGGAAGTTGTCTCCTGTGCCAATATGTTCCAGGCTCTTCCCCACTTTTTCTTCTAAGTGACTTAGTGTCTCTGGTTTTATGTTGAGGTCTTTAATCCACTTGGGTTTGAGTTTTATATAAGGTGACAAATATGGGTCCAGTTGCATTTTTTTTACACATAGATATCCAGTTAGACCAGCACCATTTGTTGAAGATGCTATCCTTTTTCCATTGAGTGGATTTGGCTTCTTTGTCAAAATCCACACAATGTGACCATATTGTGTGGATTCATATCTGGGTCTTTGATTCGATTCCACTGATTAACCAGCCTGTTGCTGTGCCAGTACCATGCTGTTTTAATTACTATTGCTTTATAGTACAGTTTGAGATCAGGTATGGAGATTTCTCCGGAGTACCTTTTATTGTACAAGATTGTTTTATCTATTCTGGGTTTTTTGTTTTGTTTTTGTTTTTCCATATGGAGTTTGATATTAAAATGGCTATGCCTGCTTGCTTCTTGTGACCATTTGCTTGGAATATTTTTTCCAACCTTTTACCCTGATGTAATGCCTATCGTATGAGTGAGATGTATTTCTTGAATGCAGAAGAATGTTGGGTCTTGTTTATGCACCCATTCAGTAGTCTGTGTCTTTTTATTGGAGAACTGAGACCATTGATGTTGAGAGATATTAATGACCAGTGACTGTTAAGAGTCTTAATTTTGATGTTGTTTTCAGTCGAGCGTTTGTGTAGTTGTGTTTTTGCCATGGGATAGTTATCTATTTCCTGAGTAGTTTTGTTGTAGCTTGACCCTTTGGGATGGAGTTTTCCTTCTAGTACCTTCTGTAAAGCTGGATTTGTGGATAGGTACTGTTTGAATTTGTTTTTGTCATAAAATATTTTGTTTTCTCTATCAATGGTTATTGATAGTTTTGTTGGGTAAAGTAGTCTGGCCTGGCATCTGTGGTCTCTTAGGGTTCGCAGGATCTCTGCCCAGGCCCTTCTGGCTTTTATGGTCTCTGCTGAGAAGTCGGCTGTAATTCTGATAGGTTTGCCATTAAATATTATTTGGCCCTTTTCCCTCGCAGCTTTTAATATGTTTTCTTTGTTCTGTATGTTTTGTGTTTTGATTATTATGTGACGGGCAGTTTTTCTTTTCTGGTCATTTCTATTTGGTGTTCTGTAGGCCTCTTGTATGTTTATAGGCATCTTTTTCTTTAGATTGGGGAAATTTTCTTCTATGATTTTGTTGAGAATAGTTTCTGGGCCTTGGAGTCTGATATCTTCTCTTTCTTCAATGCCTATTATCCTCAGATTTCTTCTTTTCATGGTGTCCTTAGTTTCTTGGATGTTTTGTGTGAGGAGTTTTCTTTACTTTTTTTTTTTTTTTTTTTTTTTTTTTTTTTATTAAATTTATTTCTTGTTACATCTCAATGTTTATCCCATCCCTTGTATCCTCCCATTCCTCCCCCCCCATTTTCCCATTATTCCCCTCCTCTATGACTGTTCTGAGGGGGATTACGTCCCCCTATATATTCTCATAGGGTATCAAGTCTCTTCTTGGCTACTTGCTGTCCTTCCTCTGAGTGCTACCAGGTCTCCCCCTCCAGGGGACATGGTCAAATGTGAGGCACCAGAGTATGTGAGAAAGTCGTATCACACTCTCCACTCAACTGTGGAGAATATTCTGACCATTGGCTAGATCTGGGAAGGGGTTTAAAGTTTACCTCCTGTATTGTCCTTGGCTGGTGCCTTAAGTTTGAGCGGGACCCCTGGGCCCAAATCTGCCTATCATATTGTTCTACTTGTAGATTTCTAGGACCCTCTGGATCCTTTTATTTTGCGTTCTCCCATGCGTCTCTCATTTAGAGTCCCAATAGGATGCCTTCCCCTCGTCCCAGTTTCCTGGTAAGTGAAGGATTTTGTGGGACATGCCCATTGGGCTAGTATGCAGATATAAGTGAGTATATACATTTGGATTCTTTCTGCTTCTGGGTTAACTCACTCATTATGATCATTTCTAGCTCAATCCATTTATCCACAAATTTCGGGAATTCCCTTGTTTTTAATAGCTGAGTTGTATTCCATAGTGTATATGTACCACAGTTTCTTTATCCACTCTTCTACTGAGGGACACTTAGGCTGTTTCCATGATTCTGGCTATTATGAATAAGGCTGCTATGAACATGGTTGAGCAAATTTTCTTGTTGTGTGCTGGAGCATCTTCTGGGTATATTCCAAGGAGTGGAATAGCTGGGTCTTGAGGAAGCCCTATTCCCATTTTTTCTGAGATAGCACCAGATAGATTTCCAAAGTGGCTGTACTAGTTTGCATTCCCACCAGCAATGAAGGAGTGTTCCTCTCTCCCCACATCCTCGCCAGCATGTGGTGTCGCTTGAATTTTTGATCTTAGCCATTCTGATGGGTGTAAGATGGAATCACAGAGTTGTTTTGATTTGCATTTCCCTGATGACTAAGGAGGTTGAGCATTTCTTTAAGTGTTTTCTCAGCCATTTGATACTCCTCTGTTGAGAATTCTCTGTTTAGTTCCAAGCCCCATTTCTCAATTGGGTTATTCGGTTTGGTGGTGTTTAATTTCTTGAGTTCTTTATATATTTTGGATATTAGACCCTTTGTCAGATGTAGGGTTGGTGAAGATTTTTTCCCAGTCTGTAGGCTGTCGCTTTGTTCTCTTGACAGTGTCCTCCTGCCTTACAGAAGCTTCTCAGCCTCATGAGGTCCCATTTATTAATGGTTGACATTAAGGCCTGGGCCGTTGGTGTTTCTGTTCAGGAAGTTGTCTCCTGTGCCAATATGTTCCAGGCTCTTTCCCACTTTTTCTTCTAAGTGAGTTAGTGTCTCTGGTTTTATGTTGAGGTCTTTAATCCACTTGGATTTGAGTTTTGTGCAAGGTGACAATATGGGTCCAGTTTCATTTTTTTACACATAGACCCTCCAGTTAGACCAGCACCATTTGTTGAAGATGCTATCCTTTTTCCATTGAATGGATTTGGCTTCTTTGTCAAAAATCAAGTGACCATATGTGTGTGGATTCATATCTGGGTCTTCGATTCGATTCCACTGATCAACCAGCCTGTTTGCTGTGCCAGTACCATGCTGTTTAAGTACTATTGCTTTATAGTACAGTTTGAGATCAGGTATGGAGATTCCTCCGGAGCATCTTTTATTGTACAAGATTGTTTTAGCTATTCTGGGTTTTTTGTTTTTCCATATGAAGTTCAGAATTGAACTTTCAATGTCTTTAAAAAATTGTGTAGTTATTTTGATAGGGATTGCATTGAATCTATAGATTGCTTTTGGTAGGATGGCCATTTTTACTATGTTAATTCTCCCGATCCATGAGCAAGGAAGATCACGCCATCTTCTCAGGTCATCTTCAATCTCTTTCTTCAGAGTTTTGAAATTTTTTTCATACAAGTCCTTCACTTGCTTAGTTAGGGTAACTCCTAGATATTTTATATTGCTTGTGGCTAATGTGAAGGGTGTGGTTTCCTAATTTCTTCCTCTGCAAGCTTGTCATTTGTGTATAGGAAGGCTACAGACTTTTTTGAGTTAATTTGTATCCAGCCAATTTGCTGAAGGTGTTTATCAGCTTTAGGAGTTCTCTGGTGGAGTTTTGAGGGTCACTTATGTACACTATCATATCATCTGCAAAGAGGGATAATTTGACTTCCTCCTTCCCATTTGGATCCCCTTGATCTCCTTTTGTTGTCTTATTGCTGCGGCTAAACTTCGAGTACTATATTGAAAGATATGGAGAGAGTGGGCAGCCTTGCCTTGTTCCCGATTTGAGAGGAATTTCCTTGAGTATCTCACCATTTACTTTGATTTTGGCTATTGGCTTGCTGTATATAGCCTTTATTATGTTGAGGAAAGTGCCTGTATCCCCGATCTCTCTAAAACTTTAAACATGAATGGGTGTTGAATTTTATCAAATCTTTCTCTGCATCCAAGGAGATAATCATGTGGTTTTTTATTTTCAGTTTGTTTATATGGGATTACATTGATGGATTTTCCGTATAAAACCATCCCCTGCATGCCTGGAATGAAGCCTACTTGGTCATGATGAATGATATCTTTGATGTGCTCCTGTATTCGTTTTGCAAGTATTTTATTTAGTATTTTTGCATCTATGTTCATAAGAGAAATTGGTCTGAAATTCTCTTTCTTTGTTGAGTCTTGTGAGGTTTAGGTATCAATGAGACTATGGCCTCATAGAATGAATTTGGTAATTTTCCATCCATTTCTATCTTTTGGAGTAGCTTGAAGAGTATCGGTATTAGCTCGCCCTTAAGGTTCTGGTAGAATTCTGCACTGAAACCATCTGGCCCTGGGCTTTTTTTGGTTGGGAGACATCGATGATTGCTTCTATTTCTGTCGGGGAAATGGGACTATTTAACTTGTTTATCTGTTCTTCACTCAACTTTGGCAAGTGAACTTGATCAAGAAAATCGTCCATTTCCCTTAGATTTTCAAATTTTGTGGCGTATATGCCTTCAAGTAGGATCTTATGATTCTTTGAATTTCTTCAGTGGTCTGTTTTATGTCTCCCTTTCATTTCTGATTTGTTGATTTCAATACTGTCTCTCTGCCTTTTAGTTAGTTTGGCTAATGGTCTGTTTATCTGTGATTTTCTCAAAGAACCAGCTCTTGGTTTTGTTGATTCTTTGGACTGTTTTCTTAGTTTCTAATTTGTTAATTTCAGCCCTGAGTTTGATAATTCCAGGCGTTCTACTCCTCTTGGGTGTTCTGCTTCTTTTTTTTCTAGGGCTTCAGTTGTGTTGTTAAGATCGCTTATGTGCGATGTTTCCAATGTCTTTTTAAAGGCACTTAGTGCTATGAATTTTCCTCTTAGCACTGCTTTCAATGTATCCACAAATTTGGGTATGTTGTTTTCTTCATTTCATTGAATTCAGAAACTCCTGATTTCTTTCTTTTATTTCTTCCCTGACCCAGGTGTCATTAGCAGAGAGTTGTTTAGTTTCCACAAACGTGTAGGCTTTTTTTATTTCTGTTGTTGTTGAATTGCAGCTAAGCATGGTGAATCTGATAGGATACAAGGTATTATTTCAATCCTCTTGTATCTGTTGAGGCTTGCTTTGTGACCTACGATGTGAATCATTTTGGAGAAGGTTCCATGGGGTGCAAGAAGAGGTGTATTCTTTCTTGTTTGGGTGAAAGGTTCTATAGATATCTGTTAGATCCATTTGACCCATGGCATTGGTAATGATGTTATTCTCGGCTTAGTTTCTGTTTCAATGACTTATCCTTCAGTGAGAGTGGGGTGTTGAAGTCTCCCACTATTTGTGTGGGGATCGATGTGTGGTTTAAGCTTTTTTAGGAGATCTTTACATATGTGGGTGCCCTTGTATTGGGAGCATAGATGTTCAGAATTGTGATGTCATCTTGGTTGACTTTACCTTTGATGAGTATGAAGTGTCCTTCCTCATCCCTTTTGATTAATTTTGGTTGAAAGTCTATTTGTTCGATACTAAAATGGCTACCCTGCTTGCTTCTTGTGACCATTTGCTTGGAATTTTTTTTCCAACCTTTTACCCCTGAGGTAATGCCTTTCATTATGGGTGAGATGTGTTTTCTTGGATGCAGAAGAATGTTGGGTCTGTTTATGTACCCATTCGGTTAGTCTGTGTCTTTTTATGGAGAATTGAGGCCATTGATGTTGAAGATATTAATGACCAGTGACTGTTAAGAGTCCTTAATTTTGATGTTGTTTCCTTCCAGTCGAGCGTTTGTGTAGTTGTGTTTTGCCATGGGATAGTTATCTATTTCCTGGGTAGTTTTGGTTGTAGCTTGACCCTTTGGGATGGAGTTTTTCCTTCTAGTACCTTCTGTAAAGCTGGATTTGTGGAGAGTACTGTTTGAATTTGTTTTTGTCATGGAATATTTTGTTTTCTCCATCAATGGTTATTGATAATTTTTGCTGGGTAAGTAGTCTGGCCTGGCATCTGTGTTCTCTTAGGGTT
>NC_067139.1:10810687-10815687 GCF_903995435.1 Acomys russatus
TTTAGTATCAGTTCATAGGGCCAGGTAGCTAATTAATCCATTGTAGTGTTACAGCTATTCACATGTAACTATACGTATGATGGAATGAGTGTTTACTTTTCTCAAGACAATGAGGCACTGGGTCTGCAAGTACTTTTTATGAAAAACAAGGCACTTGGAAGTATATGGAATACGTTAGATCAACCCAGATGCGTAACTGTGCCACCTTCCATTTAACAATCCAAATGGAAATAAAGGGAAATGTCTAAAGAACCATGGAAACAGCATCCACAGTCATTTAAGAAGGTTGCTGACTTTTAAAATGTACTGAGCAACTCCATTAGACACTGCATTGGCCTCTGAGGGGACATTAATGTGACACAGACTGTTTATGAAACTCCCTTTTCTGCATAAGAACTTCCTGAATACATCCAAAGGGAAGATGTTTTCCCCTATCTAATAAAGCAATCTGGTTTACTAAGAAAGAAGGCAGGAAGGTTCACAGACACAGCTTAGAATTTTTAGGGCAGTTCTTTCCAGCCTTACTGAGTAGGGTGTCGGATGACAGAACAGTACACGAGAGGAAGAGAAATCTAAGCACAACGTGGCAGTGGCCTGGAGCCAGGAGAACACATTTCACAACTCTTTATTCGTGAGTGCTTCCCTAACCACACCAGATGGGGAGGCTCCATCAATGTCAAACCTGCTGTTATCATTAGAATTTCCTTATCAGTGGGTTTGGGCTGACATCGCAGCCACCTCTGAGTGTCAGACAGTGAGAACTATCAATTTCAAGACTCAGTATCCTCACTCATTAGAAAGGAGTTCTTCAAATGGGAGGTCAGCAGGTGCATATGGAGTAGTGGAGGGGCTAGATACCTTGGAGGAAATTCTGTCCCTCTTGTGCAGATTTGATTTGGAAATAAGCATAGACACAGAAGAACATTATGTTGGTGTGGGGAAAAGTGATGAATGATGTGTTCATGTGTGGGGACTCTCAATGAGAAATACATTGCACCGAGAGTAGGATTTTGTCGTTAAACGCATGCATATGTCTGTAGATTTTTCAGAAAAAAGATTGTATGATGAGTGAGTCCCTTCTAATGTGTTCATGAATTCTTTACATGTGTATATGTGGGTCAAGCCTGCTTTAGTTCTTGAGGACATGGCAATGAAAAGAGGTCTAGGTCCTCAAGATGTGAGAATGCATTTTCTCTGTATTCCTGGTATAAGAGTAGACATTTCTCTGTCCTCGTGATTTGAGAGTTGACTTTAGACAGAAAACAAGGAAATATGAAATGTTTGACAAGCTTCCTGAGTAAAAGAATTTCACTTTGGCTCTTTCCTTTTGTGGCCATCACTGGATGGCAGCCACCAAAATGAAGTTCAATCCCTTCATGACTTCTGACAGAAGCAAGAAACCAAAACGCCATTTCAATTCACCTTCTCACATCTGAAGGAAGAAAATGTCTTCCCCTCTTTCCAAAGAGCTGAGGCAGAAGTATAATGTCTGGTCCATGCCCATTGGAAAGGATGATGAAGTTCAGGCTGTCTGAGCACACTATAAAGGCAAGCAGACTGGCAAAATGGTCCAGGTGTACAGGAAGAAATGTGTCATCTACATTGAATGAGTGAGGCAAGAAAGGACTAATGCCACAACTGTCCACATGGCATCCACCCCAGCAAGGTGGTTATCACCAGACTAAAGCTGGTCAAAGACCAGAAGACGATCCTGGAAAGGAAAGCCAAGTCTTGACTAGTAAGAAAGGAGAAGGGCAAATACAAAGAAGAAATGATAGAGAAGATGCAGGAATAGAGGTCTCTCATTAAAGACTCTTTATGTTAAAGAGAAGGAGAGAGAGAGTGAGAGAGAGAGAGAGAGAGAGAGAGAGAGAGAGAGAGAGAGAGAGAGAGAAAAGAAAAATAAAAAGTATTTCACTCTGGTGCCCGAAGTGTAGACACAATTAGTTGTGCTTGTGAAAAAAAATATTCTAGACAATAGATAGCACATTCAAGAGGCTCAATGAGGCAATGTGTGTTGCAGTGTGTAAAATCTTTAAAAAATTATATTTGGGTGAGAAAGTCAATAATATTATTTTAGGTTATACATATAGATAAGGGGCCAGATTATATGATACTTTAAGTTTATATACCTTAAGTTTATATATAAGGAATGTAGGTGTCTGAAGGGTGTTTTCAAGTAGCTGAAATATTACAAGTAAAGGGATACAAATTCTTTCCTTGAAGAAGAATTCATGGCCAGTGAGTGGGCTTAGCGGGTAAACATAACTTAATTATCATTGAGGTGATATTACCATGGTGGAAGCTTCAGTTCAGTTCCTAGGATTCATGTGGTAGAGATAGAGCACCAACACCCACAATTGTCCTACGACATCCCTAGTTGTCTTACGACACCCACAGGCATGCTATGATAAGCACACATGCACATACACACCCACACATGTACACAAAACAAGGGAAATGTAAAAAGTAAAGGATTCTTTGGATTATACCATGAAAGGTTGGACAGTGCAAGTGGAAGCCAGGCATGACTGTTACGATAGTCTATGTTAGAATCAAAGTGATCTGGATTAGTTTGCAACAGTGTGATTAGAAAGAAGTAGCAGATTCTAGGAGGTTTATGTTGTGCAGCGGCTTCTTCTGAGGTTAAAAGCTTCCATCTTGGAAGAAACATCTTAAGACACAGTATAGAATGGGAGGTGACACAACAGGATATTTTAAGACAGGGCACTTACGAAGAGGTGAAATAACAAAATGTTCTAGGGGAAATGAAATACTCCATCTCACGGGGAAGATCTTTAAGAAGTAAACAACTCAAATAGTTTCAGGAAGTCCCTGAAACTGGCCAGATTTGCTGGTCCAATCACTTTTTCCCTCAGAGTAAATAAGCAGTAAAGACTACTGAGTCACTTTTTGACAAGTTAAGGTGCAAAGAAGAAACTAAAGCTGAGTAGCCTGAAAGAGGTAGAGACCAGCCAAGCAGCCTGACAGAAGCAGGGACCAACTATTCTGCCTGGAAAAGGCTACAGTGAAAGAATGCTATAAAACATGTTGAACTGCCTGGTTCCAGTGTGTGTGAGCTGGGGTGGGCCACAGTAATACAGCTTTCTTTGTGTCATTTCATCTCCTGTAAGTAGCCCTTCCGCCATATCCATGTAAGGTCACTTCAGTAGAGCTCTTTGAGTTACTAAGTTGGGCTTCAGTGCCACCTATAGTTTTGTCTGTTGTTGGTTATCTGGTGTGTGTAGACATATCTGTTCTCATCTCCCCACAGGTAGTGCCGCACAACAAATACCTAGAATTTGTCTTCAAGGAATCTGTATTGTGATGGGTCAGGAGATTAAGGTTCAATGTGACATATGAAAATGGTATGTCAACATGATTATAAACAATATAGTGATTGATTATTTTTAAATTCATTGTAATTTTTAATTAATTGTATACATGTGTGGGCATGTATGCATGGGTTCAAGGAACCATAAAGGCCAGAAGAAAGTATTGGATGTCCTGGAGCTGTATTTACAGGCAGCTGTGAGACTACTGATGTGAGTGCTGGTAATTGAACATCTCTCTCTTGCAAGAACAGTAAGTACTCTTAACTGTTAAGCCATCTTTCTGGTTCCTATGACATATACTAATATAACTCATAAGATGTGCATGTTGTTCATTTGTATAGGCCGTTTTGTCTTTGTATTGAAGAACACTCAAAATAAAAATTAACCTCAGAGAATCTACGATTTGTTCTTTGATGAAAAAAGGAATGAAACACAGGTTTCTATTTGTTGAGCTCCAATGTGTCACGTAAACTCTATTTACTGTGGTGGAAACACAATATTGTTTAAGGTTCAGAGTCCTGAGAAGTAGGCATTCTTAATTTCCTGAACATAGGATAAAGTAGATGCAGATAGCAAGTCAATCATCTGTGCTATAGCTACTTTGTAGTTAAGGCATCTTTGAAACTCAGGTCTGCTTGTAGGTATCGGCTCCTTCTTCTGTTTGTACTTGTTTGTCTCAGAAGGTGTAGCTGGAAGGAGCCACAAAGCTGACATAAAATACACATGTGTCTGAAAGTAAGGTAAGCCAGTAGCAAATAAGCTGTCTTTCTGTGAGTTTGAGGCTAGCCTGATCTACAGAGTAAGGTCCAGGACAGCCAAGGCTACACAGAGAAAACCTGTCTCAAAAACACAAACAAACAAACAAACAAACAAACACACAAACACATAAGCTGCCTTTCAAGGACTGAATGATTGGCACACGTTCTTAAAGTTTTATAGCTATACTTTTATTTTAAATATGTTAAAAATACAGATTGTTCACACTGATCTCATGATTTGGGAAACATTATTGTTTAAGGTGAAATTGACATTCTTAAACAAAACACATTTAGTCAGGTCAAAGAGAAATATCCATCTTGGGCTCTATGATACCCCATCATCCTGTAAAAAATCAAAAGCTAACAACCAACCAAACACACCTGAACAAAAACACACACAAAAAGAAACAATACTTTCTTTACTAAACAGTGATAAGGGAAGATGGATAAAGGGCAAAACCTGAATATGTGAGGTTGCACGAGGAATTCAATTACTCAAGATTAATCACGTAAAATTGGTTGGAATTTGTGGTGAAAACACCATGAATAACCTGTTACTTTTAAAACTGTTTCCCAAAAGCAGAGCTCTTCAGTGGAAGGCAGAAGTAGAGAGCCACATTATGGGTTGGTCACTTGAGCTCTCATTAAGACCCCTTGTGTCTCTTGCTCTTGTCAAGGGGTGGTCAGAAGTGTGGCTGTAAAGGAGAGAGACCATACTTTATTTGGCTTACCACAAAAGTCAATGTGCGTGCTTGAGGACTCTGGCCACTTCGGTCTCCCACAGGCTTTAGATCAGGAGAGTTCATTTTCTTTTTCTTTTAGTAATATTTTTTATTTTACATATATGTTTATATTATTACACATATATAAAATAAACTACATACAGCAATAAGAACCACAAAACAAT